>NC_060280.1:35364962-35394240 GCF_021613505.1 Equus quagga | reverse complement strand
TCTTTTATGAGTGCTTCACTTTCATGACCTAACCACCTCCTGAAGGCCCCACCTCCAAATATCAACACATTGGGGATTATGCTTCAACATCTGAATTTGGGAGGACACAAATATTCAGTGTATAGCACATATAAACAAATGAAAAAAACTAAACTGCTTGTATTTACACTTAAAGTAAAATTAGTCTGTGTTCTAAATGCTACTTTTCTCATTTAATCTTCATTAGAACTTTATGCAGTAGGATACATATCACCTCTCCACTGAAGTTTTACCCATCGTCCAAATTATTCCTTTGTAGGAAAATAGTCCAGTTCTATTACGTATTGCATTGAGTCGTCATGTCTCCTTTAGCTCCTTCAGTACAGTATAATCCCTATTTCTCTATTTTGAGATTAAGTGAATACAGGTCACTTATTTTATAGAAAGTTCCTGAATTTAGATTTGTCTGATGTTTTCTCATAAGATTTAGTTAATGCATCTTTTGGAGGAAGACCTCTTAACTGATGTTCTGCCTTCTCATTGCATTCTATCAGATTGCATAAGATTTTATTTTTTTCTCATTACAGGTCATGGTCACTTTGATCACTTGATGAAGGGGATGTCTACCAGACTTCTCCATTTTAAGATTAGTCTTTTTCTCTTTGTAATTAGTCAGTAGTTTTTGGTAGAGTTACTAAAGTAGCTAAATATTCCACTTCTCAAACTTTTAACTTTTGCTGTAATATCCCTTGCTGATATTTTCCTGCACAAAAGCATTCCTCACTCTACATTGTGCACCCATACTTTGCACCATGCCACTATCTGCATTTGTGCACACTGTTCTCACTTGATTGTGCTTCAACACTTTGTTCTTCACAACCATAGCTCTCCACTCCCACCTTAACATGAACACCTACCTTATTTGGCCTCCCTAATGGTTTTGTAACTGAACTGTTAAGAAAGAAAAAGGAAATAATGGGAATAATCCTTTCAATATAACGATAAAGGACAATATAGTATAATGGAGGAGAATTGAGATGTGGGTACTTGATTCAAGTTTATTTTCTCATTTGTTCAATGAACTGATTGAGTGCTGGGGAGACAATAATGAAGAATAGATCCATCATACTGGTAGATCAAAACATGGTGTTTTTAATCCCAGCTTTGCCATGTGCAGGATATTTCATCTCAGACAATTTTCTTTTCTTCTCCCAGCAATGGTTGCCTCTATTGAAAATGAAAGGTTTTCCTGAGGATTCTCCACAGTCTTTTGTTGCTATGATATTCTTTGTTTTACTGAAGGTCAGTAAAAAGACCCTTGATATAGAAGCTGTGTTTCTCCCTACCAGCATTCATGGCTTTCATTGTGCTTTTTAAAGAGCATTTTCATTTCATATCCAAATTAAGTTACTGATAGTAGTGAAAATAAAATCAATACTCCTTTATCATTATTCTTGCAATTGGATATGTCTCTGACTTAACGACTTCATTATATCAACTAGAAGTAGGACTGTTATTAGATTTTCATCTTATAGTGAGAGGAAAGTATAGGGTATATGACAATTCAATTATACATTCAGCAACTGAGGAAATAACTATAGGATGGGTCTGTGGACCTACTGTGACTTGAACTTGAATTTGAACTTAGGCATAAAACTCTATTACCTGGCTGTCAGAAGACTATACATTGACTAGTAGACCATAGCAGTGTCTTGGGTTTGGAAGGATTTGCTAATTTAGTACTAGTGAGAATTCTTGGGAGAAGATTTAAACTATAAAGTTGTGACATTTTTGAGGAGATTGCTCAGTGAATCCCAGACCTAAAACAAGGCATTCTAGCTCTAAAGTGAGTTAAAAGCCAGAAATCTGCAATTTGGCCATCAGGGTGACTTCTTCACCCTATACGTATTGTGGTAGGTCTAAATCATCACAGACTATTGGTTGAAATATAGACATTCAGAAGTAAAGAGGGACTGTTTTATTGGAAAATGAAGGAAAGAAGTTTCTTGCTATAGAGTAGCAGAAAGCTTAGGAGAATGGTGCCCTATAGTTATGTGAAAAGAAAAACATGTCAACGATTATCTTGGATATTTAGCTAAGAAGATTTCCATATAAAATGCTGAAGAAATGATCTGGATTATTTTTGCTGCTTATAGTAAAATAAGAAATAGCTTGAGGGAAGAACTGTTAAGCTATAAAGAAACAGAACTTGATGATTGGAGAAATTTTTAAGCTTATCCACATTGCAAAAGATGTTAAAATTAAGAGATTAACTGTTTGAAAAGTGTTCTGTAGAGAAAGACAAGTGTGTTGCTGAACAGTCCTTTGCTAATGCCTCAGAAGAATCAATAGGTCAAAGCATTCAATCACAGAGAGGGCTTTTTAAAGAGATTAGGCATGTGATTCAGGGATCCCCAAAGCTATCTCAGCAGGAGCCAGGAATAGAGATGAAATTATCCAGGAATGATCTGTGGAGAAGGCTCTTGTCTAATGGTGTGAATCCCATGACGTACATGGGAGACTCACAGAGTTCTTGAGACTCTTCCAACAGCAGTAACACTACCAGCTCAGACTAAAAGGGACAAAGAGAAAATAAAATGAAAAAAGGATGTGAGACTTACAAAATTCTACAGGCAGTAAACAAACTGATAAAACTACTCAGCCTCAAATATGTACTATCCTTCATTAAATAGGAAAGATGAGTCTGAGGTTGAAGCCTCTGACTCAAATGTACGAGCCCTGATCCACAAAAGATTATTCACAGACCTTGAAATCTAATGGAGTTTGTCCACTTGGATTTCAAAGTTGCTTGGGACTGATGACTTCCTTTGACCTTCCATTTTCTCCCTTTTTGAACAGGAATGTTTATAATTTTTATCCTATGTCTGTCCAGCCATTGTAGTTCGGGAGCACATAACTTGTCTAGGTTTACAGCTCGACAGATACAGAAGAATTTTGTCTGAGGATAGATCATACCTAGAGTCTCACCCATACCTGCTTTTGATGATTTAGTTGATGAGATTTGAGATGGTTGAGTTAATGAGATTTAGATAAGATTTTGGACTTTGAGTGGGTGCTGTTAAAAGTGAGACTTGTGGGGATGTTGGGATGGGGTAAATGTCCTTTGTGTGTGGGACAGACATAAGTCTGTGCAGGTCAGAGTATTGACACTGGTAGGCTAAATAATACCCTCCCTAAAAAATGCCTATGTCCCAACCCCTTAAACCTGTGAATATGTTACCTTATATGCCAAAAGGGACTTTGCATATGTGATTAGGTTAAGTTAAGAATGTTGAGATAGACAGATTATTCTATATTATGCGGGCAAATCTAATGTAATCACAAAGGTCTTAGAAGAGGGCAAAGGGGCAGAGTCAAAGAAGGGCATGTGGCCATGGAAGCAGAGGGAAATAAGATATCATGATAGAAGTAGAGGTCAGACTCAGAGAAAGAGAAAGCAAGAGAGAGAGAGATTTGAAGATGCTATGCTTCTGGCCTTGAAGACAAAGGAGGGGGCCATGAACCACAAAATATAGGTGGAGCTGTAAAAACTGGAAAAGGCAAGGAACAGATTCTCTTCCAGAGAGGTCTGCAATATAATAAATGTGTGTTGCTTAAAGTCTCTATGTTTGTGACAATTTGTTATAGCAGCTTTACATAAAATAATACTTAAAAAAACTGCTATTTTTTTTTATTTCTGGGGACACTGTCATAGGTTAGCTATTTATAAACATCTCAGTGAGTCAATGCATTCTGATTACCACTTCATCTCTGCTTCCCATTATGGTAAATGTGACAACCCTGTCAATGGCACTGATGCATTCACTGCCATTCAATCTCTGCTATTCCACAATCCCATCAGCACCATTGACATCAAAAAGAACTTCTCTATGGTGGCATCTCCTTCTGTCATACTCAGCTTACAGAGGTAGCTCTCAGAGTACCTTTCTGGGATACTGGTGCTCCCTTCACTAATTAGTTCTCAATACCTCATGAAGAGAATGTTCTTTAGACCCTCCTGGAAGATCTAAATGGAGGCGGGTGTCATATAGTTCATCTATGATGAATGACTTCAAATATTCCTATCTTCCAAAGCTTTTTGATTCTATCCTCCACATTATGACAGGGCATCTCAACTGACATCTCAACTTCATTAAATGTAGGCCACTTTTGAATTCTAATTTGTCAATTAACCACATAAAATTTTGAACTTCCAGCTACATAATCTAACACACAAAACCCAGAATCTCTGGTAAGTATTATCATGAGTAAATTTGGTCCATTTCAATGTAAATATTCTATTTTCCTTGGATTAATAATCTTAGAGTCCATCCCTACACATAGACAATGTATTTTGTAACATATATTTATGACAATATAAGTTAGAAGAAATATTTTGATTATTTTTTAATATAAACTGCTTCTTCTAGAGTCAAACTTTGTACTTTTAACCCCATGGAATATCCTTAAAGCTGACTCTACATACGAGTCTATTGGCAGGAATTAATTGTCTTGAGTCTTGAGAATAATCACCTCCTTACAAGATAACCACCCCAGGGTGAGTTATTGCAGGATATGCTAGGAAGAGAAACCTAATATACTCAGACATAAGAGGCCGGTATGCTGCTACTTGAAAGGAAGGCTCAGTGGGGCCTGGGTATTCAAGATTATCAGTTTTATCTAAGCTCATCTGAATGTTCTTATTCTAAGTGTCACAAGCTCAGTATTTTTCCAGTCCATGCCTTGTTACCTTATTTTTCACACTAGGGGATTAGTGAGGATGCGAATTGTTCATGGGTTGGGTTGCATGGGAAGCAAAGTTTCAGATGGACATCAGCATGCAGTATAGTTATGAGAGAATGCTTGTGGCATCAACATTTGTGGAAGGTAAGGGAAAGAAGCAAGACTGGGCCTCATCTAACCCATTGGGAACACTGGAGCTGAGACATCTTCAGTGTTATACCAAGTGGAGGTGAGAGAAACTGGGCTTTGTATAACAGCATCAATCAGTCACTGGAGATGCAGAATGTCTCTGGAATGAGGCATGACCATGGGAGGGGCATTTTTTTCAGTCAAGTTATTCTCCAAAGAGAATGATACAGCTGAGGTCCTTACTCTAGCATTGAGAGCGGTGGGGCGAATAGGTCTTCATTCCTCAAGGGAGAGCTGGGTGGCACATCAGAGCATTCACCAAAGAAATCAACCTATGTAGCAATTCTGCAACATACACAATTACAATCTCAGTGAGATCAACCTTGAAGCTACAAAACTAAGAGATTTCTTCAGGGCTAGCTTCGAAGCTCTCTGGTTTCCTAACCAAGACTTAAGCTGAGAAGTTGATAATTTAAAGACCTGAGCTTACTCTTTTTATTTTCTTTCATAAGAGTTTCTGTGCAGTCAAGAGCTGCATCTCACTCTATTGTCCTTGTAGTCATTGTCACTGACACAGTAGTTACTAGCATAATAGCTTCTTGGTCCCTCAAGGAACTTATTTCAGTAAGGACATTATCACAGTCAACCATAGATTATAATCTGATTAATTATGATGTCACTGCATGACATAGATTCTTAGCATCCTATTTCCTGTTTGCAAGGAGCCCAATTTTGCATTCAAGCCCAAGGACACAATCAAACCAATCAAAAAAAGCCCATTTTTGAGTGTCCGGGTGCTGGGGCCCTCCTGGTACTAATTTTTGTGTCACTCAGGATTTCTGTGAGGAGATAGAAATTTAATATAAAAGAGAGAATTTAATATAAATAATTGTTTACCAGGATTGGAGAACTGGAAAAGCAAAAAGAGAACATTAAGTTAACACAGAAGTAATAACTGCAGAAAGCAGCTTTTGTTTTCAAGGTCAGGGGACAGAGGGAAGAGAATAGGAGTGTGAGAATTTAGGACTTAGAGGAGAGTTCCTGCAGAGCAGGAATTCCAGTCTAAAGGGGGGGTTGCTGTCCTACCAGGGCTGGGGCCACAGGTTCTTGGACAAGGACCCCTGCTGAGCTGGGCATCAGCAACTACTGCTAGTATCCTCGAAGGAGTGTGAGGAGGCTCGTTCTGCAATGTTGAGAAAAAACCTGCAAGATGGATCCGGCTGTTGCTGCCAGAGTAAAGGATGACCGGCTTGATACTGAAAGGGAGCAAAACCGAAAACAGCAAATCCCTCCCCTGGCCTCCCAGTCTCCTGCTAGCACAGCCCCATTGGCAAAGCCTAACAGGGAACCAGCTGGCAAAATGAAAATGTGATTTGCAGAATCTCAGCTCTAGCACAACAGAGAGGAGAACAGAACTGAGTCTGAAGCTTAGAGACAACAACACAGCATCCTTTCATGAAGGAATCATATGGCAAAGGTAAGTTAAAATCGAGGCAATACATTTCTATAAGCAAGAATATTTCTTAGACACCTTTTATAGGACATGGAGGTTGTTGGCTCAACATGTCTCCCCTGCCTCCTTCTATGAAAAAGGCCAGAAGTCAAAATACTTGGTTCTCACTCACCCTTGAAGTTCTAAGATATCATTCCACTTACTTCTTACTAATGAGGATAAGATAACGTGAATAAAAAGATGCAGTCTCACGTTTTGCTCTTCACCATTTCCTTCCATCCTTTGTAACTCAGATGCAAATCTCCAATACCATTTAGAGATTATGAATTGACGACTTGAGGATGAGACTTAAATGCTAAGACTGGCTGAGCAAAATCTGTAGACTTGGGTCCCTGACAGCACCTTCGAGCCACCGTCCTGGCTACATTCAGACATCTTGTTTTGTGAGATAATAAACCTAGATTCTCTAAGCTGTTTTGGTCAGGTTTTCTATTATTACCAACAAACTTTGATGAACCCAAATCTTAATGAATATAGTTGCGTGCATTGTGAAATATTCCAGAATTTAGAGATAATCGATTTATACTCTATTTTTGAAACATATTTTACATGGTGAGATTTTAAGAAAATCAGGGTGCATTTTTTTTTTTTTAGTTCTAAGTAATAATTTAGCTAGGTAATCTTGGAAAATTACTAGATCTGTCTAAATCTTAAATTTCCCCATGTATAAACTTTGCTGTAGACTTTGATGAAATGAGATGATCAATGATAGATTAGATTCAAGGTTCTCTTGAGTAGGAGAAGATTGAATAAGCAAATACTGACGTAACTGAGCTGAGGACCTCAGAGCATTATTGATATCCATAAAAATGGCATTGAAAGTACAAGAAACAACATACAATGAATAGAGTTAACCATATGGAAGGACTACCCCACTCATCTACTAGTTGACTAAGTGACCAAGAGCCAAATTGCAAAGTCAACCTAGAATTCTGGTTTTAGCTCTAACAAATAAAACACTAAATCCTAATTGCCAACCATACAACAATAAAAAAGATAGAAAAACTGAGTATCAATGACTTTTCTTGGACATCAGAGAACTGAGTTTCACAGGATAAACTGCCACCTTCAAATCTGGAGAGACAGGTACACCTGAGTGGATACAGCAACCAAGATCTCCTACCTGGAGCAGAAACTGCTGGAGGAACATATGAATGATAATTTTAATGAATTTCTAGAAACTGACTGTAGACTAGTATGAGAGTAAGAAATTCCCAAGGGCCACAGTTTAGGGGTCTCCCACACAAATATGGGCTTTTCATCCAGAAACCCCACCCGGTTTCTGATAATGAGGATATGAGAAAGATTTCCTCATCGTCCTGGGAGGGGAAAGGAAAGAGTACACGTTATGAAACACCCACAGGTTTATTTAAAAATAAAAATAAAACAAGGCCTATGATCTAGTGGAAAGGGCTTGAACAGAGCACAGTCCTGACACCAGATCCCAGAGGGAGCGAGACTGTTACTTCCAACTCCAGCAGCACCAGCCTTCCTGTCTCATTTAAGGGAGGATGAGACTAAAAATTAATCAATAAAACTGAAAAACACATAGTGAAGGCTTCTGGTTTCAATTCCAAAATTAAGACTGGGAAGATGGCAATCCTGTCCTTACAACCAGAAAAAAAAGTGAAAAACTGAAAATTGATGTATTTTTTTTGCACTCATCGGAGAACTAAAATCACAAAGGCAAACCACCATCTAAACTCTGAAGACACAGGAAAATCCAGAACCACAACTGAGATCAGCTTCCTCAGAGCAGGGCCACTGGAGCCATAAAGTCTAGGAGCATTAAATAATCCTGTTGATGAGTTGCTGGAGGCTGAGTGCCGACTTGTGAGAGAGTAAGAAACTCTTGAGCTTCAGTTTCAGGGCAGCTCTTACATTTTCATGGCTTTTACCTACAGAAACCTCACCAGGTTGTTAGGAATGAAAAGCCAAAGAGGATATCCTTGGGGTTCTGGCATGGGGAGGGGAAAGCACCCCTTGTGAAATATGCCCAGAGCATTCTCCATAACAAAACCAAGCTCTCAAGGTAAAAACACTGTACCAGAGCTTTGTTGACCTGAGGGACAGCCATTTGTCTGTCTCCAGCCCTCTCTAGCCTTCCTGTTCACCCAAGGGGAAAAACATAAGCTAAGACACACTTGTTAAGGTCACAGGCTGGGCACACAGGCCCACTATAACCCTGAGATTCAATCATAAGATTATAGAACCAATACCTCCCCATTGCCTTACACCACCCACAGAGCTCCAGGATAATGACAGAGGATTAAAGCTAACCCAGCTCCAAGGGGCAGACTCTGTGTAAGGAGTTCTCAGGAAGTCTACAGCCAGCAGGTGGGGAAAAACTAAAGCAAGGCCTCTAGAGGAATTTGAAGCCTCTAACATCTACAGCTACAGCAAAAACTAAGGACAACACAGCCCTAGCCAGAATTAACATTAAACCTCACAATAAAGATCTATTTGCTTCCATTTCTATTACCTGAAATAGCATGTCCAGCTTTCAACAATAAATTGAAACATAGAATGGCCAGGAAAAAAAACAGTCTTAAAGGACAAAAAAGCATCAGATCTGACTCAGAAGTGATGAAGATTTTGGAATTATTACACAGGATATTTACAATCACTATGATTAGTAGATTAAGAACTCTAATAGAAAAAGTAAACAGCATGCCCACTGAAAGAACTCCCAATGGCCAAAGCTGCAACAATTTGAGCAACAAAATTAATAATGTATGGATTATATCACAGAGTATAAAATAAATACCCATGAGTGCATACTGATATAAATAAATGATGGAATAAGTACATAAATGGGGAAGAATAGACAAATCTGCAATATAGAGAGTTCCAAATAATTTATGTACATGCTTCCCCCTAAGGGAAGTGGAACTCAACTCCCCCCTCATAAGTATGAGCTGTGAAGAGTGACTTTCTTCCAAGGAATACTGCATTGATAGGGAAAAACTTAGAGTGGAAAAACTAAAAAACACTGCCTCAACCTGACTGTCGAAGTCAACATCAACCGTGGTAAGTCATGTTGCTAGCGTGTGCCTTTGATATGATATTGTGAGAAAGGCATTTTACTTCTGTGGTTTTCACAAAAACCTCAGACCCCAGTCTAATCGTGAGAAGAATATCAGAAAATCCACTTGAAGAACATTCTACAAACTACCTGACCAGTAATCTTCAAAATTGTCAAGGCTGTCAACAAACAGGAAAGTCTGAAAAACTGTTACAGAGAGCTTAAGGAGACATGACAACTAAATTTCATATAGTCTGGAATAGAAAAAGGACATTAGGTAGAAACTAAGAAAATGTAAATGAAGTATGGATTTTATTTTATTTATTTTTTTTAAAGATTGGCACCTGGGCTAACAACTGTTGCCAATCTTTTTTTTTTTTTTCCTGCTTTATCTCCCCAAACCTCCCCCCAGTACACAGTTGTATATCTTAATTGCGGTCCTTCTACTTGTGGGATGAGGGACGCCGCCTCAGTGTGGCCTGACGAGCGGTGCCATGTCAGCGCCCAGGATCCGAACCCTGGGCTGCCGCAGTGGAGCACGCGAACTTAACCTCTCGGCCACAGAGCCGGCCCCAGATTTTATTGATAATAATGTATTAATATCGGTTATTTAGTTGTGACAAATGTACCCTACTAATAAAAGTTGTTAACGATTGGGGAAACTGGGTGGGAGTACATGGGAATTCTGTTCTCATTGGTAAATATTTGTTTTTGTAAATCTAAAACTATTCTAAAAAAAAGCTTATTTGAAAAAGTCAACCTACTTAAAGATTATCATAATCTGAAATATTCTACAGTCTGTTCATAGGGTTGTTATAAATTTTATTCCCTTAAGACTCATTTTTTTTCTGTTTAAATAATTTGTAAAAAAAAAAATTATTCTTGACTGTGAAGAGTAAGAGAAAAATGAGATGAAAGAAGTTGATGCTTGTAGGAATCCACCATTTTATTTGGTGGAAGAGAGTGAGCAGTGGGGATCAAGGAGAAAAACCATAAATAACAGTAACATACATGTAGGCAAAATTATCATGTAAGTGCAAAAACTATGTTGAAATTAAAATTCAATGAGATAGCTGTGACTGAGCATCTATTCTTGCTTTGTTTTGTTGGTTTTTGAGGAAGATTGGCCCTGAGCTAACATCTGTGCCCATCTTCCTCTACTTTATATGTGGGATGCCTGCCACAGCATGGCTTGATAAGTGGTACTAGGTCCATGCCCAGGATCTGAACCGGTGAACCCTGGGCCACCTAAGCAGAGCACATGAATTTAACCATCATGCCATGGGGCTGGCCCCCTGAGTATCTATTCTTGATGTAATGATCATGAAAGTTCTCTCTGAGACACATTGAACTGATATCTGAAAGATTTAAAGAAAAGCCAGCCATGCAAAAATTATAGTGAGGAGAAATTTCAAGCAATAGGAATAGATACTACATGGATCCTAGGGTGGAAATGAGCTTGTTATGTTTGGAAAAGAGTAAGAAGGGCAGACTGTCAGGAGGAAAACAGGAAAGAGAGAGAAAAAGAGAGAGAAGAGGTAGAGAGGGGGAGAAGGAGAGAGAGTGGAAGGTGAGGAAGGGGCAGGATGGAGAAGAAGGAAAATATGAATGAGCTGGAAGATGTGGGCCAAAGGTAGTTTATATTAAGGTCATGAAAGCAATATTTGCATTTCATTCTTGAGTGCAATGTCTAAGTTTTTAAGGATTTTAAGCAGCAGTATTAAATAGTTCCAAACTTGTACATTTTGGACTCTTATGACTCTTTTTTTTTAACTCATTACATCTCATTTCTTCTTGATAATTATCAACGCTTGTCATGCTCTGTGTTTCTTTTTCACCCCTTTGAAAGCAAAGAAATAGCAAGGCTGGTTAGAATTACATGTATAACAAGAGTAAAGAGACTTCAAATAAGCTCTTAAGTTCACGAGGTTTAGTGAACTAATTATGACTTCAATTTGGCCACTCATAGTCTATTATTAATTTCTTTCTGCATGATACCTTTGATGATTTTTAAAAAATAAGTAATATTCACATAGTTTAGTACCCCGATATCAAAGTCAAGTATTATCTTTTTTAAAATAGCTTCTTCAATTTGAAGAATATGTATAATCATTTTCCCAAAAGCTGATACATATTACCCAGTATTTTCCTTATTTCACTCACAAGACCCATGGAAACTGAATTTAGTCACAAAAATCAAATACTTTTAGTAAGATATAAGGTATCAAAAATAGAAATAAGACATTTCTTAATGGTATCATTCACTGGCTGAATATCTTTGGGGATCAAATTTGAGGTGGAAAACCAAGGTTCAAAAGGAAAAAGTGTATACTGAGATTTAGTTGGAAAAAATACAGCAAGATAAAAATTAGAAGCCAGGAAAACTGGAAAGGGTAATGAATTAGATTCTGCATTAAATGAGCAGTGGCTTTTGGTGTAGATTGTGGCTTATGTGTTGCTCTAAGTAGCATATGTTATATGATATCCAGTGTTTGTCAGTATCATGGCACAGCTTGGTAGATGCCCACGTGAATATGGCAACCCCTTCAGGGCTGCTGAGAGACCATTTCAGACATTCTAATTATCTCGAACATAAGTGAATCTAACCTCACAGTCTTGTTTAAATGCAGCCTGAGAGTAAAAACTTTACTAGAGACGCCTGATGTTTTCTTTACATTCTTCATTTCCTTCTGGTTTTAAGCATTGTGTAAATTGGATATGATGGTATATTTTACAGAATTGTCTTATTGTAATTTTTTCCAGAAAATATATATATATTTCTTCTGAAGGGTTAGGCAACCATCTCCAATATCTCCTAAGCCTTTGGAGCTTTATATTATGTTCTTTTGACGAGTACATTCTTTAAATCCTTAGAAAGGATGAATATACAGTGTGTTATTCTTTGCATGGGATACACATTCTGCCAAATGCTTTATGATCTCTCTAAGCCTCATACAGCAGCTTAAAAATATTAATAAGTATCAACAGATTCTTTCACAATAATATTATATTTGGATCAGTATGTGGCTGTCTATATAATGCCACACTGACGATCCACCATTCTCTGGAGAACTGCACATGAAATCACAGACTACTAGATTGGTAGAGTTTAGCCCAGATTGTCTAACCTATTCTTGGATCCCTCTAGTAGTAGGAAACATATTCCTTCTGTAGGTTACTCATGATACCTTTGTGTAGAACTTAGTGTAACAAATAGTATTTTGAAGCTTTCCTTCTGATCTCTTAGAGCCTCCTCCACACAGATCAGTATTAATGTTGCCATGTTGAGTATCATTCTGATGATTTTTTTTTTCTAGGCTAATACTTTTTTTCAACAATTCCTTATATGATATAGTATGAAGTCTTAATATAAGTTAAAAAACATTATTTGGGGAGGAAATGCACAAATTTAAGATACATACGTGTAATGTCTCAACAGAGTGTAATTTATGACACAGAATTTGACTTCTACACATGAAATCATCATTAATACTCTTTTCAGTGTAGTCTTATTTCTCTTGCTTTATCACTTATATCTAGGTATTTTCTGCTCATCTTTCCCTTGGTTCAACCTAAATCTAGTAGCTCAGTATTAGCTCAGCATGTGTGGGATTGAATTTTTGGAATACATTCTCTTAAGCAATTTCCTAAAACAATTTACAGAGCGCGCAGTCATCTTTCAGCAGATTCTATCTCATCATGTGTTTACGCTGAGCATCGGATATCTTTAATGAGTTGCATGGAAAGGTTGTACTCTGGCTCAGTAACTGCCTCTGCGCTTCAGCAACATAAATTATAGTGAAATGTAGAGCCAAAGAATCCAGGAGTCAGCAGTGACCAGAATTCTCTTAGAAAAAGAGGAATCTTCTGTCAATTACTCTGAATTATAAGCACAAAATACTCAGTATCTCATTTTTTGACCTTCAGCAAGACCCTAATAATAAATTTTAAATTGATTTGGGAAATTTGTTTTAAGGAATATAAAGTGTCTTAAGTATCACTGCTCTGATGGTCCAAAATATGATAATGTCTGGGTTCAGTGGGAAAGTTTTGGAAATGAATTCAACCTTTCCCAGCTGCTATAGAGAGCCTTTATGAGGATTAGCATTTATTAACCTTGTACTACATGATAGACACTCTGTTCACTAGGATAGGTGTTATCAAATACACACACACACACATACACACGCATGTGAGTATGTATTTACTTTTGTCTATTAGTTCTCAAAACAATTTCACAGAGGAGACTTGGACCCAGACATACTAAGTTATTTGCCCAAGGTAAAGCAATAGTTACAAAATTGTTAAATTGCTGAAAGAAATGGTAGCGTGAGACAACAGATATTTCGAGGGATGTACAAAGAGCTCGTCTTTCATCAAAGAGGTTTTCATGTAATTACAAGAAACATTCCTTTTTTTTTTTTTTACAAATGAGAGAGAGAGGTTTTTCTTTCTTTCTTTTAAACCTTTTTTTTCTTTAAGATTTTATTTTTTTCCTTTTTCTCTCCAAAGCCCCCCAGTACATAGTTGTATATTCTTCGTTGTGGGTCCTTCTAGTTGTGGCATGTGGGACGCTGCCTCAGCGTGGCTTGATGAGCAGTGCCATGTCTGCGTCCAGGATTCGAACCAACGAAACACTGCGCCACCTGCAGCGGAGCACGCAAACTTAACCACTCGGCCACGGGGCCAGCCCTCAAGAAACATTCCATTTTTAAAGAAAAAAGTTTCACATAAATGGGAAAAATTTTTAAATTTTACTAGTATTTATCATAACACCAAATGTTCATTCTAGTGTGGTGAGAAAACTATCTGACTTCATCAGCTTCCACACCTTCCTGTGGACTAGTGTTCACATGGGTGCTGTTTTCATGACCCAATTACCATTGCTAGGATTTCA
Source organism: Equus quagga (assembly GCF_021613505.1). Classification (NCBI taxonomy): domain Eukaryota; kingdom Metazoa; phylum Chordata; class Mammalia; order Perissodactyla; family Equidae; genus Equus; species Equus quagga. Next base: position 35,379,954 of record NC_060280.1, on the reverse strand, counting down.
TTTTGTTACGTGGTGGCCACTTTTGGTGGGGGACAGATAGGATGTCATTGATCTAGGTAGGGTGAAATTTTGGGCTTCCTCATTAGCCATTTTAGCCTCCTGGATGATAATGGCGTAGAACCTTAACACCATGGAGATAGAAATGACACAAGTTGGCAACTAGAATGGGGCCTGCAGTTTTCAAAATAATTTAAGCCAAGGATTAGTTCTGCCTTATATTTCCAAAATGATAAATTATTAGATAAAAAGGACAATAAGAAAAAAGTAATTTTTAAACTTTTTCAAATATTTACGAATTTGAAAATAGGTAGTTAATAAAATGTTTTTGCATTAAGTGAGTTTTTAAATGTTTTTATTTTTTGGCTTGGCTTTTGGTACCTAAAAATCATGTTCATCTATCTGACTTTGCATTTTGACTAACGACCTTTATTTTTCAATTTAGTTTTTTTCTTTTTTCAAAATGTAATTAATGATTCTAGGTAAGTGCTGTCTTCCAAAACCCAAATGGTAAAAATTTTTAGATATCAATGAACGATATGACAGTATTCTTGTGTAAGTCCATTCTAACAATTCAAGGGGAGTAACAGGCACATATTTTATACTTTAGGAGAAATACCTCATAATTCAAAATTGTGAGACATAAATATAGTATGTCAAATACTAGATAAAGCATAAAAAGAAGACTGATATGCTTAATCATTATGAGTCACCTTCAAGTCAATCTTAAAATATTCAAAGAAGTGTTCAACAAGTCTCAGAAGCAAGGGACAGAGTTATTGTTGGAGGGCAATTCAATGGGTACATGTTGTTCTTTATCCAATTTATTTTATTCAAATTTTCTTTGTACAATAAGTTGTGACAAAAGCATTTGTACATTTTATTTTAGTTCAGTCTATGAATGGGTCAGGAGGGGCACAAACATTTAATCCATGACAAGTCCTGATTTCTCCCTTAAACACTAAATCTGTATATCCATCTGCCTGAGCTCCTAGTATATTTTAAATCTGTTCAAAACTCAGCTCCTGGGCCACCCTGGAGACTTAGTGGTTAAGTTTGCACAGTCAGCTTCCATGGCCCAGGGTTCACAGGCTCGGATCCTGGGTGCAGACCTACACACCGATCACCAAGTCATGCTATGGTGGTATCCTACATCCAAACTAGAGGAAGATTGGCACAGATGCTAGCTCAGGGACAATCTTCCTCAAGCGAAAAGAGAAATATTGGCAACAGACATTAGCTCAGGGGCAATCTTCACCAAAAAACACCCCAAAAAACAAAAACAAAAACTCAGCTCCTGATATTTTCTCCAAAACCAGCTGTTGTTCCTACAGTCTTTCTCATCTTGGTTAAAGGCAACTCCGTACTTCCCACGGACCAGATTAAAAGTTGGAATGTTTTCTTTATTTTTCTCTTTCTGTCATACCTCACATAATTTCTGCCAGAATATTTCTAGAATTTTACAACTTCATGCCACCCTCATCACCATCACTCTGGACCATGGAGTCACCATGATTGTCACAGCCCCATAACTGGTCCTCCTGCCTCTGCCCCTGACGCCAGTGTTCATAAAATACTCTTCTCCCAGATAGATTCCTTATTTCCTCAGATCTCTACTCGAAAGTCATCTTCTTCATGAAACTTTCCTTGGACATCCTAACTACATTTTTAACCAAGCAGTATTTAATATCCTCTCCCTTTCTTATTTTTTCTCATATTACATATAGATGGATAGAGATGTAGATATAAATATAGATAAATATCACATATATCTATACATATAATATAGATTATATATAACATATTTAACTTAGTGATTATATTTTTCATCCTCTGAAATATAACCTTCATCAGGGTAGAAGTTTTTATCTGTTTTGTTTATTATTAGATCCTCAGTACCTGAAATAGTGCCTGACACAGAGTAAGCACTCAATAAATATTTGTTGAATGAACAAATGGATAGATGAACTAAATGAAATTATTTTGGATTCTGTTGGGGAATGGATTTTAAGGAGCAAGAGTATTATCAGTTAGATCTTTTGCAGTAGCCCAAGAAAGAGATAATGATGGCTTAGTCTGTGGTGTAATAGTGGCAATGGTGAGAGGTAGAAATTTCTGGATTGATTGTGGAACCCAGGTGGAGTACAAAGGCCAAGCCTCTGGTGACAAGAAGAAAAGCAAGGAGCACGCATAGTCTACAGATCCCAGTAGATTGACAGTTGAATGAAGGAAGATCAAGTTCTTTTCTGTTTACTTCTCTCTATTTTTTCAACTGAGTAAAGCAAAAGTATTGGCTAGTTGGAGGAAGGTATACCTGAGAAGAAAGGAAGAATTTGAAAAGTCTTTTTAGAGAGTGAGAAAATGGAAAATGGCAAATGCTAGATGAGTAGAGTAGAATCACCAGTTAGTACAGAGCAAATGAAAGCCCTGAAAATTAGTATATCCTCCACCAAATGATAAAGCTCCCATCACTAAGCACAGAGCAAGTCGACTTGGCATAGCCTTTTATACTTTTTGGCTGCTAATTTTTTCTTTCTTCTTTCTTTCTTTTTGCTTATTTGAAAAGAAGAACCGTTCCTTGGGAAACAATGCACAACTTTAGAGATATATTTTACATATTTTCCCTTTATTTTCATGGATGATATGTTCTTCTCAGGGAGCCAAAAAATCACTTAAGTAATAAAATTTAAAAAACACAGAATGAAAGCTCACAATCCTTTGGCACGTTATATTAAAGATTGTAAACACATGCACCTCAGAAATGAGCAGATGTGTTTACCCGGTAACATTTCTGCCAAACAAAAAATCATAAATGCAGTTTTATTTAGGGATACCAATGAATGCTGTTCAGAGCTCTCACTCCTCTTCACTGGCTTGATTAAATGCTGTTTCTATATTCTTTATGTTGAATTTCACTTCATTGAAATATTTGCATGTACTTATTCAATGCTTCTTTCTTCTCTGTATTAAACTAAGCATCTCAGTCCTTCTCTTGAAGAAATTACTGACTTTTTGGGAAAAGACATGAAACTTGAAAATAGAAAGCCATACATGGTGAAACAAAGTCATGCATTCATTTAAACGGTATAGATCTCCAAGGTCTCTGAGATCAGAGAAGGGAGAAATTAGAGAGGATATGGGACTTAGTTCCACTGAGTCAGTATGGGAGTAGCATGGGAACGAAGATTCCATCCAGGTAACGTTATAATGGCTGATTCAGGAAGGTATTATAAGGGACCTAATCCATTGACCAACCCCTCCACCACTTACAATCAGATAAATCTGTCTTTGTCACATTTTTCTCATCTGAATGTTTGTCTAAATAATAGCAATACTTCCCCCAGAGTTCCTCAGCGGTTTAGTTTAGCTAAATGGTGAAAATGCCTTTGTAGCATATAAGACATTGTACATACATTGTTAGCTTAATTTTTTTTCTCTTTAATTGATACGTAAGTCCAAGAAAAATCCAAGATTTACATACTAAAGAGTGACTTTTTTCTGAATATTGGCAAGTCTCATTATTCACTCATTTATTTTTTATCTTATATCAATAAAATTTATTCTGGCCTGAGCTTTTCTCAGGGCTGACTTTTTGCTAGGATACAGTTCCTGTCCTCAAGACAGGTAACCCATTGACAAAGGTCAAGATACTAAGGGTCAGGGCACAGAAGCTTCTACCACAGTCTTATAAAATATTCCAGATGGGCTGATAGAATCGTGAGTCATCAACTGTCCATGGTTATTATTGTTTTTCAAAATCTTTAGATAGTAGCAGAAAAAATGCCAGCCAAAAAATATATGTAAAATTATTTTTGTCCAGTTATAGAAAGTGAGAAAAAATTGAAATGTCAGGAATCTTTCAGCCAAGAAAGAAATTGCCAAATGAATACTTTTTGAGGTTTTTTGTTTTACACATGAAATATTTTGCACAGCTTCAGTAAAGACATTTGATTGGAAAGTGAGGCAGAACTGTAGGAGATGACCAGGTCTGTTTTGCGTTCCTCAAAAGGATCATCTGTTCAAACTACTGAAAATCATGAATCTATTTTACTGTGCATTCTGCTGCTATCTTTTCATACAAAATCAATTTTATCTGTTTCTGGAGAATAAAAGAGAAATTTAAAATGCGATTAATGCCTGTATTTTGTTTTCAATAAATTTTTACTTGAGTTACCTCACCAGCATGCCATGGAACAGCCAAAACTTTGAATAGAATCACCAAAAAATAATCTATAACTTTCTTTTCACAAACAGTTAACCATTTGACTACAGAAGCAGAGGTCCATAAAAAATATAGACTATTATTAACATTTGTGGTATGCTGGCGTGAGTGTTTTGTATGCATTTTGCCTGTTTCATAGCCCCAAGAATTTGCAATAGAGATTATACTATTAATAATATTCCAAAATGGTATATGAGAAACTGAGTCTCAGATAGGTTAAATAAATCATTCAATATATACAGTTTGTAGGTGGAAAAACTGAGATTTGAATCCAATATTTTATTCCTACTTCAACCTCATATTCTTCCCACTAGGCTATGCTATTTTTACATAGCTTATATTTGTTGTAAAATTATTATAACTAAGACACTGTGCTACCTGCTGTAGGGGGCACTAAAGAATATGAGCTTTCCCAGTCTTCACAAAGCTCTTGATATGCACAAGAGAATACACACAGACACACTCACAGACACATCATACACACCAAAAATATAATATATAATGTGTATAAATAAATGATAGAAAAAAATCTTGCATAATGAAATATATATCTTCCGATCAGGACAACTATATATAAGTGTGACTTAAGAAATATATATACATTTGGTCTCTGCCTGGCATAGAGCTCCAAAATTCCTTGTAATTTCCTGACTGATAGGAGAGCCTTTTGTTCTAATGAGGTGATTCTTGGTGGGTTCCAGAATAATTTCAGGATGGGTGCTGTTCACCAGAAAGATCAAACCATAATTAAAAGCTTGGAACTTTTAGACCCACCTCTCATCCTCCAGAAATTGAGTTAATAATTGACCATGCCTAGGTGATGAAGCCTCCATAAAAATTCCTTAACAATGCAGTTTGAAGAGACTCCAGGTTGGTGAGCATCCAGGTGCTGGGAGGATGGCACATCCAACTCCATGCTCAGGACGCTTCCCAACCTCACCCTATGTACGTCTTCATCTGGCTAATTCTCTCTATCCTTTATAAGAAGGCAGTAAACATAAATAAAGTGTTATCTTCACTTCTATGAGCCATTACAGCAAATGATCAAAACTGAAGAGGGGGTTGTGGAAACCCCCGATTTATAGCCAAGTCAGATAGAAGTGTGGGAACCCTGGGGATCCACTGCTTGCAATTGGCATCTAAAATGGGAGGCGGTCTTGTGGGATTGAGCCCTTATCCTGTTGGGTCTGTGCAAACTCCAGGTAGTTAGTGTAAGAATTAAATTGTAGAACATCCTATTTCTGTCCACAGAGAATTAGAGAATTATTTGCTGTGTAAAACCCATACTTTTGGTTCAGAAATGTGAGTAGAGAAACAGTTTTCTCATAGTAAGAGTCCAAGTTTGACCTGTAACTTAAAAGATGGGCAAGCTTTCAATAAAATAAAGTACAGAAACATATACACACAGGTCCAGACATGGGAAAGCTCTCAGCATATTTAGATGATGACAAATTAAATAAGCACATATTTATACTAGAGAAGAATTGAGGTAGATATATAGTGGGAGATGAGTTCTGAAAAATAAATGCTATAGAAAGATTCCAGGATGAAAAATTTTAGTTAAACTCTTAAAAATACAAAATGGGTTAAAACAGGAATTTTAGAATTTGAAAATAAAATAACAAATTAAGAAGTCAATGAATACACTTAACAGTAGATTAGAAAAGGCTAGGTAAAGAATTAAGGTGAAAGACACGTCAGCAGAAAACTTCCTAATTAAAACGTTGAGTGCTCTAAGGTTTAGCTCCAAGTGCTAAACGTTGGAGTTTCTGGAAAATGTTAAAATTAATAATTTATATTAGAATTTAATAAGTTAAGGATACATGTATAATTTTAGAGGAAAATCTAAGAGAATAGTTAGATAATGTAACAATAAAGCTGGTAGAGAGAATAAATATTTAAAATATTTAATAAAGCCAAAACAAGAAGAAAGGAGAAGAAACAGAACATAAAAGAGGTGGGGCAAATATAAAACAAATGGTAGTATAGAGGAGTAAGTCCAACTATATTGGATATTATGTTAAATGCAAATAAAATAAATATTCTAATTAAAATACAATATTATAAGGCTAAGTTTTAAAAGTAAACAAGCTATATGCATCATACAAATGACACAACTTTAATATAAAGCTAGAGAAAGATTGAAGGGAAAAACTAGGAGAAGATATACAAAGAAATTTCAAAACATTGCTGTATTTGTCACAGTAATATCAGAAAAAATAAACTTTAAATCAATAAGCATTACTAGAGATAAAGAAGGGCTTTCACAATGATGAATATTTCTCTAAAAAGAAAGCTATAAAAATATAGCCAAGAATTAAATACATAGCTACAAAATATAGAAAGCAAAACAACATAATATGAAAGAACATAGAACATGAAAAAGAAATGGACAAATTCATAATCAAATGGGAGATGTTAATGCTGTTGTGAAATCAATGGATAAAACAAGTGAACCAAAAGCCAGTAAGAGTACAGATCTGAACAATACAATTCACTAACTTGGATTGATTGCCATGAAGAGAGGACCATGTCCAACAGACAGAAGAATGCACATCCTCTTCAAGTGGAAATGATGTACTTACCTAATTTGGCTCTATGCAGTGCCAAAGAAAATCTTAATTTCAAAAGATTGAAATTGATTAAAATACATTTTCTGACCAAATTGAAAACAAGCTAGACATCAATAACAGAACTATTACTAGAAAATCTCAAATTGTTTGGAAATGCAGTTTTAAATAACTCATTGGTCAAAGAAAAATTTGCAAAGAAAAATTTGAACTTGCGGAGGCAACTAGAGCTGTGCTTAGAAAGAAAGGTATATCTTTAATGAACATAATAGAACAGAAGAACCAGCTTCCTTCTAAGGATTCACATCAAATTCCATGAAAAGCCAGAAAATCAAGCTGAAGCAAAATAGGAGAATAAAATAACAAAAGTTAGAAAAGAAATGAATGAGATAGTAAACATAAAATAAAGATGATCAGCAAAGCAGAAATTGGTTGCTTGAAAAGATTAAAAATTAGATTATACCCTGGAAAGAATGATAAGGCAAAAAAAGATTGAATACAAATTGCCAATATCAGAGTAAAAAAAAGGACCATCACAACAAATTTGAGAGATATTAAATAAATAATGAAAGAATATTATGAATAATAATAAAATCAATTTAAAAATTTAGATGAAATAATAAAATTTTAGAACATCAAAATTCACCAAAACAAATGAATGAAGAAGTAGAAAGTCTGATTTATTCTAAATGTATCAAAGGTATATAATTTGTAATTGTAAATCTTCCCACAAAGGATCCTTCAGACTCAAAGTGTTTCATCACTAAATTCTACCAAAGCTTTGAGAAAGAAATAACGCTAATATTAAACAAACTATTTCAGAATAGAGAAAGAGAGGACACATTTTATAAAGCTGAAATAAACTTGAAAGTGGAGCAGGAGCTGTATTATTTAATTTATGTTGTGTTTCATTGTTTTCTCCTTATTTATTGTTTGTGTCTCTGTTATGCTTTTTTGTTTGGTTGTTACCATGAAGTTTGTATTCAAAATCTCTTGGATAAAATAGTCTCTTTTCTGATGGCCTCTTATTTCCTTAGATTAAACCAATTCAGTTCCTTTCCTCTTCCCTTCCTAAATTGTTTTTCTCACATCTTATTCCATTTTGTCTTATGACTTTGTGGTTAAAATGATAAGATTATCTTTGTTTTTGGTGATTTCCTTCCCTTTGTCTTTAATGCTATTCTTGAGTATTTGCTATCCTGCTCTGATTCTGTCTACTTATTTATCTCCTTACTCTGTGCTTTGTAACCCCTTTCTCCCTTTTTTCTTTTCCACCTATGAGGGCCTTCTTGAGGATTTCTTGTGGGGGGGGGGGGGTCTCATGGCTACGAACTCCCTTAGCTTCTGTTTTTCTGGGAAAAGTTTTATTTCTCCATCATATCTGAAGGATATTTCCACTAGATAGAGTATTCTTGGCTGAAAGTTTTTATCCTTCAAAGATTTGAATACGTCTTTCTGATCTCTCCCAGGCTGTAAGTTTCCTGCAGAGAAATCCACTGAAAGCCTGATGGGGGTTCATTTATAGGTTATTTTCTTCTGCCTTGCTGCCGTTAGTATACTTTCTTTGTCATTCACTTTTGCCAGTTTCACTACTATATGCCTTGCAGTAGGTCTTTTTACATTGACATATTTAGGAGTTCTGATAGCTTCTTCCACATAGATTTCCATCTCCTTCCCTCAGTTGGGGAAGTTCTCTGCTATTATTTCTATGAACAAGCTTTCTGCTCTATTCTCCTTCTCTTCTCCTTCTGGAATACTTATTATTCTTATGTTGGATTTCCTAAATGAGTCGGCTATTTCTCAGAGACTTTCTTCATTTCTTTTTAGTTCTCCATCCTTCTCTATCTGGGGCATTTCACCGTGTCTATCTTCAATTATGCTGAAACACTCCTCTATAATGTCTGCTAAAGCATTCAGGGAATCCATATTTTGTTTTATTTCTTCCCTTGTGTCTTCAACTCTAATATTTCTGATTGATTTTTCTTTATAGTTTCCATCTCTTTTGTGAAGTAGCTCCTGAACTCATTGAATTGTTTCTCTACATTCTCTTTTAAGTCATTGAGTTTTTTGATGCTAGCTATTTTGAATTCTTTCTCATTTAGATTACATATTTCAGTGTCCTCAGGACTGATTTCTGGGTACATGTCATTTTGTCTCTGGTCTGGAGAGCTAACATAATATTTGATATTGTTAGAGGGAGTGGCTTTGTTTTTTCTCCTCCTGGCATTATTTGGTCACAGTTACCACCTACTGCCACTGGATGGGGGTCAAAAGCTGCATATTCTGAGCCCTCAGCATTCCATGAGATCCCAGCCAGTGGAGCTGGGCTAGGTAGGTGGGGGCAGAGGCCCTTTCTCCTGCATGCTATGGGGGTTTTCTCACTATTGGCTCTCCTGGGGTGTTGGCTGATGAGATCACCCCCCACAAAAGCTTTTACCCCCATAGAGGGCTTCCCTCTAGGCTGCAAGGGCCCTGGGGGATCCTTGATGTTCCCGTGAATGAGCATCCCCTCCCCCATTTCTTCCCTCTTGGAGTGCTCCCACTGTCCTGGATTGCAGTCTTTAGGGGAGGGAATGGAGTTTTCTCTTACCCCATTCCACGTCCCCTGAGGGGGACTCCAGCCTCTCTGCCCTCTATCGTATGGCTACATGCATCTCTCTGATGTTTTTTATGTTGTGTTTGGATGTCCTCTGTTGGAGTATGAATGTCCTTTCTGTTGTATATTGGAGGCGAGAGGTTACTGGGAAAACTCACCCTGCCATCATGCTGACATCACTGCATCAAATAGCTTCTTTTAATAAGTAAAAAGGAAAAAAAAAAAAACCTTAATAGATAAATGGGCAAAGAATTTGAAAGGAAATTTTACCAATTAGTATATCCAAGCATCAAATAAATATATGAAAACAGTATTTCACATGATCTTTTATTTTAGAGTGAGCATTGCTAAATTAAAAAAAAAAATTTTTTTTAATCTCTAGCAAAGTTAGAATTTTTAAAAAGAGAAAAAACGAAGATTCAAAATGCTAATTTATGGTAACACTGCTGAGCAATGTGACTTCTTATAGATTGCTTTTGAAAGCATAATCAGTGCAACCACTTTGGAAAATAGTTTTGTAGTATCTACTACAATTGAACTATGTATATGCTATGATCCAGCAACATCCTTCCTCTATAAAACATGTCCAATTGAAATGTATTCTGCCTTGGTCAGTTTGAGCTGCTGTAACAAAGTACAATAAACTGAGTGGCTTATAAACAACAGAAATTTATTTCTCACAGTTACGAAAGCTGGATGTTCAAGATCAGAGTGCCAGCGAGGTTGGGTTCTGGTGAAGGCACTCTTCCTGGCTGTCAACTTATTGTATCCTCACATGTTGGAAAACACAGAAAGAGCAAACTTTTTCATGACACTTATAAGGGCACAAATCCCATTCATGAGGGCTCCACCTTCATGACCTCATCTAATCATAACTATTTCCCAAAGGCCCTGTCTCCTAAAATCATTATCTTTGGGGGTAGGGTGTCAATTTATGAATTTGGTATGGAATACAAATATTCAGTCTGTAACATGCTCATACAGCATATTATGTAATAGCCTTGAATTAAAAACCATCTGTATATCCTTAAATAGTAAAATGAATCATAAATTGTTTGAATAAATAAATTAAATCCTATGTAGAAAAGAAAATAAACCACCAAAATATGCAAAAGTGCAGATGAATCCCACTTTGAGTGGGTCAGAAGCAAACAAAAAATACTTAGCGTATGATTCAATTTATACAAAGTTCAAAAATAGACAGAACTAGTCTGTACTTATCCACTTTCTTTAGAGAGAAGTTGTGATCAGTGATTGAGAGAATGCCGGATACAGACTACAGATACACGAGAGTGTTATATTGGTCAAAAGTCATCAAGCCCTACACTTAATTTTTTTTCATCTTTCTATATATGTGATGCTTCAATGAAAAGCTTTAAAAATTTAAGAATTTGAAATTCAAGAAATGAGCCAAATTGTCCAATATAATTCAAATAATCCAAGGCAAAATTATTCCTTCTTACTCATGTGCTTGCATTCCACTTCGTGATTACTTCTTCTGTGGCACTTAACCTGTCTTATTTTCTTTTTGACTTGTGATTCTGTATCCCATGAAGACTGTATATCATAAGTATGGGAGTCCTCTCTTAATTTTTATACTTCCAGGCTCTAGTACAATGTATACTTCAAAGATGTGTGAAGGGATGCACAAGTTTAGAGTTGTTGTCTTCATGATTATAACACGTAAAAGACTCAGACTCCTTACTGCCTCTACCAGGACTTTTATATGTAATTTAGCTCATTTTGAAAATCCAGTTAGATCCCAACTAGGTAAGGGAAATCAACCCTGAAGTGACTGATTTCCTTCTCTGAGAAAAAGTAAATGCCTCATAAGAAACTATCTCGTAGCAACAAGATATTAAAAATTCTTCTACCAGCTGTAACCACAATGTGTCAAATTATACTTTTTAGTAAGCATAGTATACTGTCTGCAGAATGAATAGAACTCTTCCACAGAGTCTTCACTATTTCACAACATATAGCTCAGCGATGGACTCACATTGAGTATTAAAGTTGACTTTTGAGTTGAATTAGTACCATTCATTGTTGTTGTTCTAAAAAGACTAAAATGTTTGTAGATAATACAAAACTAAATGAGATTATTGATAAAAGTTGTTCAAAAGGGCCGGCCCCATGGCCAAGTGGTTAAGTTCCCATGCTCCGCTTCCGCAGCCCAGGGCTGCACCAGTTAGGATCCTGGGCATGGACATGGCACCACTCATTAGGCCATGCTGAGGAGGCATCCCACATAGCACAACAAGAGGGATCTACAACTAGAATATACAACTATGTCCTGGGGGGCTTCGGGGAGAAGAAGAAGAAGAAAAAAAAGAAGATTGGTAGCAGATGTTAGCTCAGGTGCCAAACTTAAAAAAAAATATTGTTAAAAGATAAAGACAGAATGGAATAATGGAAACAACCCATGGAAATAAAAACACAGTCATGTGCTGCAAGACCACATTTCAATCAACAACAGACCACGTATACAAGGGTGGTGCCATAAGATTAGTACTGTATAGCCTAGTTGTGTGGTAGGCTAAATCATCTAGGTTTGCTAAGTATGCTCTATGATGTTCACACAATGATGAACATCCCCATTGTTAACTAGTGCATGACTGTGCAACTATGTCAGATGTTATCCCGATGCTAGAAATTCAGTGATGAATAAAGACAATCTTTCTTCTTAACTAATCTTTAAATTTCATGGGGGAGGCATAATATTAAGCAAATATTTTCTGTTAACTCAAACTAGGTTAAATCTGTTAACCATATGTTCCCATAACACTCCATTACTTTTCCTTCATGATCTACACTATCCTTATAAACTTGTTCATTTTCTTTCCTTCTTTTGTACAATCTTTGAATATAAGAATAAATCTATCTAGTTTATTCTAGTTTTTTCAGAACCTAGTAAAATAAAATTTGTCCTGAATTATTAATTGAAATAAATAGTTGGAAATCAGAGGAGGAAAGTTTACATTAAATATAAATAATAATTCTGAGTTGCAGCTATACAAAAGTATAAGGGGCATCCTTGTAAAATATAGGAGCTGCCACCTCTTTATATTTTTAAGTTAGGGATTGAATTTCCTGTCTATCCTGTAAGCCTCGTCTAATTTGTAGTTTCACTAGTTCCACAAATAGAATTTATTCATTTAACTTAAATGTAAATTGAATATATTGATGTGAGTTAATGAAGTATCCATAAGGAAGGAAAAAGAGTATGTTAGGTTAAAGTTGTTCTGAGAGTTATATTAGGTAAACCTTGTGGAACCAAAAAATATTCACAGCTGTCAAGGGCAAAGACTAGGCTCAGAGTTATAGTGAGGGCTAAAAGCACAGGATGATGGGAAACATCATGAGGATGGACAATTGTTCAACATAACCCACCGGGGATTTCTATCACACGCTATGTAGGCAAATCTAACTTCGCTCAAGTAGAAGTTGAAACCAAAAAGTTTTGTCCTAAACAAACTAGTAAAATAAAACTTGCTTTAATCTATATCTTAGCACAATTTCTGAGGGTATGTATATAGTATGAATATACTGACTGAAGTAAAGATACATTGTCTCACATTCTAGTATTTCCATTTTTCATCGAAAGCAAAATGTAATAAAATGACGATGCTCATAGTAAAGACCTGAAGGTCCTGTCAAATTATGTTATGAATGAACCATCTAAATATAAAGTTCTGTTTAGTATAATATTAATATTAAAATATACATTTTCTATGCCATTCTTTTTCTGTAGATTACCAGCCTGGGTCATCTAGGATCCTGAGTAATTAAATCAGACTATTCATGTCTCCCGCTTGAGTTAGCCAATGACTTTTTGAAAAATGATTTTTAAAATGACGCAAAGCTAAGTACACTGCATACATTGCCTTTAATCCTCACATGAATCCTCATAGCAAACTTGAAAATTGGATTTGATTACCCTTTTATCAGAAGAGAAACTGAGTATTATAACCAAGAAAATCAAATACCTATTAGGTTTCAGGTAAGTGGATGGAATGAGCAGAGGAGGCAGTGGTGGAAGAGACGCAGAACTAGAGACAGAACACATGTGCTCTATAGAGAAGAGAGCCTTTACAAAGTGCTTATGGGGAACTGCGACATTTTAGGCCCTGTGTATTGTTTTTCCTTCTAAAAACACCGAAATTCCTTTCATTCAACTTCAGGAAGAAGCAAAGGATGTTTGAAAACAAAATTTCAGATCAAATAAGGCAATGATATTTTTGTTCAACTATCTGCTAGTAACAACTTTAAAAAATAATTTATGAAGCAACAAACAAACTTTTGGTATGACTTACAAACTACCTTTGAAGGCAAGTGTAAAAGAAGACATACAAATATATTTTGAGTGGTGATAGCGATGTTAAAGTAAGTACACACTTTTATAGGTTACTACTTGGAAGGGTCTATTTATTTGGGTGTATGTCATTATTTATTTGTTAAAAATGTCACAGTTTTCTATATTCACAACTTTTATTTTCCCATGCAGTGAATTTATATGAAATGTAGTGCAAGGTTAAAAAATATGCCACTCTGATTTACCGTGATCGACTCTATTATATCTGTGGAACTACATTAACTTCCCGCCTTTAATCTCATGCCCTTCTAATTCATCCTCCACACTGTCTGTGACCCATCTTCTAAAATGTAAATTGGATGATTTCACTCTTTTCCTTCAAGTTATTCAGTGTTTCCCCACTGCCTGGAAGGTAAACCCAAATTACTTCATATGTCATATAGAGTCTACCCAGTGTTCTGTCCTTCTCCACTTTGTGTTTATGTCCTTCTCCTCCATCTCTTATGCATAGCCTTTACTATGAGAATCCCACACTATTAATAGTCCCCTGAATGTGCCATGTGTTCTATTATTGCCCTTTCTCTGTCTAGATTGTCTTTTCCCGAGCATCTGTTTACTTCTTCCTGGTACTTGGAGCTTCAGTTTCACACAGCTCGTGGAAGATTGAGATGATTATTCACTGTTTTCTCCGTGGAGCTGGTTTAATACCTCTTCTGAGTACTTCACCTCACACACACTTCATCACATCACTTGTCACTATGTATTTTAAAGCCAATGTTCCTTTGTGCATTTTTATACTGGATTCCTTGTTCCTGTATGCTAAAATAATGGCAATATATCTAACACAAAGACCTTTACTGGATACTTGGTTGATAAGTAAATCAATGAAATAATTTGTTTACCAAAATAAAAAACTCCTCTCCCACAGTATTATATTATGTATTTATACTGCACAATTTCTTCAAAGGAAGAAAAACTCCATAAACTATTCTATATAAAAACTCAACATAGATTCTGATGCAATATCACTGATACCTAAATAAGATTCAAAATGTTTTTATTCAATTGCTTGTGAAGTAGAATTTTACAATTTCTCATGTCAGGAAAAATCATTGAAAGATTTGGACCCAAAGTAATGTACTTGGTAGTCATTCAGTACTAGTAAGAAAAAAAGAGAAAACAAGATAGAAGGAAGGAAGGAAGGAAAGAGCGAGAAAGAAAGACTGAAGGAAAGAAAGAAAAAGAAAGAGAAAGAAAGAAAGAAAGAAAGAAAGAAAGAAAGAAAGAAAGAAAGA
>NC_060280.1:35310762-35364952 GCF_021613505.1 Equus quagga | reverse complement strand
AGAAAGAAAGAAAGAAAGAAAGAAAGAAAGAAAGAAAGAAAGAAAGAAAAAGAAAGAAAGAAAAAGAAAGAAAAAGAAAGGAAGGAAGGAAGGAAGGAAGGAAGGAAGGAAGGAAGGAAGGAAGGAAGAAAGAAAGAAAAGAAAGATCCACATGCAAAATAATCAAACCTGAGCCCTACTTCACATCATATAAAAAGTTAACTCAAAATAGACGTCTACCTCACAGCATATACAATAATTAACTCAAAATGGACCAGTGACCTAAATACAAGTGCTAAAACCATAAAACTCTTTGAAAAAAAATAAGGATAAATTCATGACCTTATTTTTGGCAATGGATTCTTAGATATGATACCACAAGCAACAACAAAAAAGAAATATATAAATTTGACTTTATCAAAATTGAAAACTTTTGTATAAATTGACATTATCAAGAAAGTTAGAAGACAACTTAAAAAATAGGAGAAAATATGTGCAAGTAATATATCTAATAAGGATTGAGCATCTAGAATATATGTAAAGAACTCTTACATGTCAATAACAAAAAGACAAATAACTCAATTACATTTTTTTAATGGCAAAATACTTGAATATACATTTCTCCAAAAAAGATAGAAGTGACTATCAAGTACATGAAGAGATATTTCATATTGGTCATTCAAGAAATGCAAAGTAAAGCCTTAGTCACTAGAGGCTGTACACTTAGTAGAATGGCTAAAATAAAGAGGCAGATAATAATAAGTGTTGACAATGATGTGGAGAAATTCAAAACCTCATACATTGCTGTAGGGAATATAAAATGGTGCAGCTGCTATGGAAAACAACTTAATTGTTCCTCAAAAATTAAAACATAGATTTACCACATGGCCCAGCAAGTTTACTCCTAAGTATATACCCAAAATAACTGAACACAGAAACTGAAACAGATACTTTTACATGAATGTTCATAGCAGAACTATTCACAATAGCTAAAAGGAGGAAACAATCCAATTGTCCATCAACAGACAAATGGAGAAACAAATAGAGGAATAAACATGCAATGCGATATTATTCAGCAATAAAAGAGGATAAAATACTGATAAATGCTAGAATATGGGTAAACCTTGAAAACTTTATTCTAAGTGAAAGAAGTCAGACACAAAAGGTCACATATTGTATGATTCTGTTTATATGAAACATCCAAAATAGGCAAATCTACACGGGCAGAAAAGAGAACAGTGTTGCCAAGAGCTGGGAAGAGCAGAGAACGGTGAATAACTGCCTAATGGATATCGAGTTTTATATTAGGGTAATGAATATGTTTTGGAACTAGATAGAGGTATTGGTTTCACAACATTGTGAGTGTTCTAAATACTACTGAATTGTTCCCTTTAAAATGATTAATTTGTTATGTAAATGTTACCTCATGAGAGAAAAAAATCCCCCTTTGATAATCATCACAGTAACAACGCAATGGTAAATGATGCTAAAACTAGCGGGTGGATGTGGAATAAGAAACATGATTTTACATAGTCTCAAAGTATAGTCCCACAAAATATGCATTAATTCCAAAGGGGATCAAAAAGCATGTTTACATTGGAGAATCTTGCAGGCATCACCATGATGAAATGTCATCAGCATGTTGAAAGCACCATTAGTGGGACACTTCCACAAGTGTGCTGTTCAATGGGATGCAATGAAGGACTCGGCATCAATTCTGTGATACGCAGCCTACAAATGCATGACCTCTGTCTAATCATAAGAAAACAGAATACATAACAACTGGCTGAATGTGTTGAATCCTTTCACTCTAAAAGACTTTTTAGGACAGTGGGCAAACTTAATGGAATTGCTGGACAAACGATATACGATTGTTCTTTAGACTTTTTATGTGTCTTTCTGCATATTTTAAATTCTTCAAAATAACAATAAAATAAACCACGATGCCAGTTAATATGTACAAGCATTAAGACAAGACACAGTTGCTCTGATTTAGGAGAAAAGTACCTGCTTTGCAGTTTAATGAGCATATCTGAAAAAAATGCTTTGATATGAAAACCATCTGTAAACCATGATTATTCGTACACCGACTTCGAAAGGGATTGTATTAAATAAGATTACGCGTGTTAAGTATTCTGAAAATTACTTAACTTATGTTAATTACTCAATAAATGTCAACTATGATTACATAATAAAAAAGGAAAATCAGGACAGGATCTCAAATGAGTCTTTTCAGAACAAATTATTTTATAAACTAAAATTTAAATTATACAGCTAAGACAGTCACAGGTTATTTTTAATTATTAAAACTATAACACTTTGCAGTGTTCTTAGACTGAATGCTTTTTTCCTTCTATATGGTTATTCTTAGCTTTAAAATATTACATATTTTTTGAATAAATAACATATACACTTTTAAAATTTTTTGAAAAGTATGAAGAAGAACATAATACACATCTCTTTCAATGTTAGTACTCAATTTAAATACTTCAGAAGCTGTTGCAAGCATTATCTTATATACATTTCCAAAATTTTTCTTTGCAAAGACACACATATATATACATGCATACAAATCCACATTCATATATAAAGTCATACCATTTCTACATCTTATTTTATCACCTAAAAATAAATCCTGAGAATATTCTCATTAAACACTCGTAAACCTCATTCCCCTGTGATATTCAATTGTATTTTCTTGTAGATATGCAGATTTTTAATAAACATAGTTAGTAATCAGTAGAAGCACTGTCCAATCAGAATGGCTGCCTGACCAAGGAGAACAGACACTGGTGTGATAGTGCCATAAACAACACCAAAAATATTGAGTGGCTTATAATTTCAAGCATTTATTCTCATTCTTGAGTGTACAGATCCACTGATTTTAAGTTCAGATAGCTTCCAGTATTTCTTACTCTGTGACCTAGGCTGAAAGAGGAGACATTCCTTGAGGAACCTGCTCACTGTGGATGGCAAGAATGCAAGAGCTTGCCTAGCCACACATGCACATTTAGAGCTTTCTGCCTGCTCAGAGATCATGGGCAAAAGCAAACCATATGACCCAGAGACATTATTGCAAAAGGAAGATGTGAAGAGACATTTGTAAACAAATGCTACTATCTATCAAGCTGGATGTTGGTCTGGTACGGATATAGCACAATTTTTTTAAACAAATTTTATTGATGCATGCAGATATGGCTTCTATTCTCTGAGTATCAAACAACACTGTAATGAACAACTTTTTACTTTCAGCTTCATAAATTTCTATGATAATTCAATTCTAAAAAGTGGAATTTCTGGGCCAGAATATAAATGTTGTTATTTTAATAGAACTTACATTCCAAAGAAGTTGCTTTGGTTTGCACTTCCATCAACAACGCATGTGAATGCTTGGTTCTTCACACTCTTCCCTACACTGTTTGGAACATGGCAAATTACTATTTTAATTTGCATTTCTGCAGTTTCTAGTGAGCTCAAGCAATTTTACACATATTTGTATCACATAGCCTTTCCATTACTATTAACTGCCTATTTCTGTTTGATATCTATTTGGATTCTTGTCTTCTTAAAAAAAAACAATTTGTTCTTTTATATGTGAATATGAACTGTTTCCACATATCTCTAACTGAAATTCCCCGTTTCCACATATGTGGGTTCCTAGAGAAGCTTTCCCTTACTGCAAGCCTAGGCAGCATGGCTCAACAGTACCACCTGGAGAACTTGAAATGTGTCTTCTGTAGTTCAGGGTCTACAGCCTCACACTTGGAAAGTCAAACACATGAGAAGCTGCCCCTTATAGCTGCTCTGGATAAAAGAAAGATTTGTGTGTTGGGAATGGCAGCATTTCTTGAGTTTATGGTGACTAGGGATAAACATTTTTGAGGGAGCAGAAAAGAGCTGAGGAAAGAATCCTAAGTCACCAGACAAAAATCCTAAGAATGATAATGAGTATAATACAACGGTACACTGAAAGAAAATACAGCTAAAACTGGTAGGGTTTAGTCCAGTAAGGATAATTCAATATTATAAACATACATGTATTACCATAATACACTTACTTTCTGAGTTAAAAAATTATTAAAATAGGAATACATGGATAATTTCTAAACCTGATTAAATGAATGTATACATATGTATATGATTAAATATGTATGTATATATATATTCAGGATTATTGGAGCATGTAATATTTATCTCAAATCATAATAGAATCATGATAAATAATAGAGGTAGTTGGGTTCTTGGGTTTGTCAGAAAGGAGAGGCTGGGGCATAGTTTTTTGGATTCCTTAAAGTGGAGGGGCCTGGAGCCCACTCTCCTAGGAGAGGCAGGGATGTTGAGGTGGTAAGAGGCTGGGGGACTGAACCTATGGGCAAAAGGAGAGTGCTAAGGGCTTGAACTCCTGTATCCTGGAAGGTAAGGGGGTTGGAGTCCAGCACTTAGGTCCTGGGGGAGAAACGGATGACGGGCCCAGAATCCTGGGTCAGAAGGGGGAAGGGACTAGGGATGTGGATTCCTAGGAAGAAAGCTGACAGTCCTAATGCCTGTGTCCCCATTTCTCCTCTCCTGTGTCCACAGCATCTCGCTCTGCAGTGGCAGGGTCCCAGGCAGGTGGTGGCCAGAAGCCAGAACCCAGTTGGTAGTGGCTGAGCAGACGGTGGCGGAGCTGAGCAGGGGTCAATATGCGTGGTCAGTTCATAGGCTGATCCGTGAAGCCTGGTGAGAAGATGAGGCAAGAAGTCAACAATCATCACAGGCCAGCTGAAAAATCCTAAAAGGAAAGCCTTCCATAAAGAGAGTGTATGTGGGGGGCTGGCCCCGTGGCCAAGTGGTTAAGTTCGCGCGCTCCGCTGCAGGCGGCCCAGTGTTTCGTTGGTTCGAATCCTGGGCGCGGACATAGCACTGCTCATCAAACCACGCTGAGGCAGCATCCCACATGCCACAACTAGAAGGACCCACAACAAAGAATATACAACTATGTACCAGGGGGCTTTGGGGAGAAAAAGGAAAAAATAAAATCTTAAAAAAAAAACAAAGCTTTTATATTAAAAAAAAAAAAAAAAGAGTGTATGTGGGTAGAAAGTGATGTCTGTGCAATGTCTTCTGGTCACTATGTCTTCTGGGCCTGGTTGCCACAAAGTGAATGTGAGGAAGGGCACGCTGTCAGCCTTTTTAAAAGAAAAATGTGATTTGCTTCAGAATAAACGAGGATATAGGAAGTAAGTGGGGGCAGAGAAGAAACAAAATTGGCCATTAGTTTATATTATTCAAGCTGGTGATATGTACGTGGGGATTCATTATTCTGCTGTGGCTACTTTTGCATCTGTTTGAAAATTTCTACACCTAACTTAGCTGGCATCAGAATCATCAGTGTGGTTAAAACCAGAGAGTCTGGACCTAAATGGGTTAAAAAAATCTCAGTTTCGCGATTTATTACCTTCTGTCAAGTCACTGTGCCTCAGTTCCCTCATCTGTAAATTGGGGGTAACTAGGAGCTACTGTTAGGGTTGTGGTGAGGGTTCAATATGGCAAGCTTACACAGTACTTAGGACACTGCCTGGTACTTCTTAAATGTTCTGTAAAAGTCTGATAAATAAAAATTAATAAATGAAATCAAGTGAAAACAAAAATAAATAATTAATAGAAGTACCTCCACTAAATTTGTGAATAAGACATGTTTACTCATTACTCTTAATAAATATTATTCTAAATTCACTTCTTAATTTGAGTCAACAGAGAAACTGAATTAGAACAATAAAGGTTAGGAAAGCTAAGTTCTCTCTTCAATTATAATATGATTATACAATTAAGAAATGCAAGAGAATCACTCAATCAGTAAAGAAAAAAAGCTTTTGCAGATAAGAACAATAAAGTGGCTGAATACTAAATACAAAATCTAAGATTCTTTAATCCAGTTTCACCATTTATACCACAAATATCCTGTACGGAAAGAAAAGATTAACCATTTTAATACATATCTCATTGTTATTCTAAGTTTAATTTTTATAATGATAAGTTATGTTGAATTGATTTTCATAAGTGTATTTGCCATCTGTTTATCTTCTTTGATGAGGTGTCTGTTCAAATATTTTGCCCATTTTTAATTACATTGTTTATTTTCTTATTGCTGAGTTTTTAAAATTTTTTGTACATTTTAGATACAAGTTCTTTATTAGATATTTGGTTTAAAAATATTCTCTCCAACCTGTGATTCGTCTTTTTATTATTTTAACAGTGCTTTTCCCAGAGCAGAATTTTTAAATTTTAATAAAGTTCAGATTATCTAATTTGTCTTCCTCAGATCACGCTTTATGTGTTGTATCTGAAAGCTTATCACCAAATCCAAGGTCACACAGGTTTTCTCCAATGTTTTCTACTGGAATTTTATAACTTTCCTTTTTACATTTAGGTTTATGATCCATTTTGAGATAATATTAATGAAAGGTATAAGGTCTGTGTCCAGTCTTATTTATTTATTTTTGTATATAGATGTCCAATTGTTCCAACATGCTATGTTGAAAACACTATCTTTTCTCCATTGAATTGTCTATGTTTCTTTGTCAAAGATAAGTTGACTATATTTGTGTGGGTCTATTTCTGACCTCTATCTTCTGCTCCACTGATCTGTGTATCAGTTCTTTCACAAATACTTTACACAAATATCTTGATTACTGTAATTCAGTCTCAAAATTAGGTAGGGTGAGCACTTCAATTTTATTCTTTTCAGGACTCTGTTGGCTATTCCATGTACCTTAATTTTCCGTATAAATTTTAGAATCAGTCTCTCAATATAGCCTACTGGAATTTTGATGGAAATTGCCTTGAATTTATAAAGGTGGGAAGAATTAACGTCGTAACATTATTGAGTTTTACAATCCGTGAATACAGAACATCTCTCCATTTATCAAAGGTATCTTTGATATCTTTCATCAAAGTCTATTTGTTGTTTTAGTTAGTTTTGCTGGATTTATACCTAAGCATTACATTTGTTAACACTATTGCAAATGGTATTTTTTTACCTTTCAAATTCTAATTGTTTATTGCTGATACATAAGGAAGCAATTGATTTTTGTGTATTAACCTTGTATATTTTGACTTTGGTAAACTTGCTTGTTATTATGCAGGAGGGCTTTTTCTTTCTATATTTGTTGACATTTTCCACATGAATAATCATGTCATCTACAAATATAGATAGTTTTATTTCTTTTTTCTAGTCTATCTTTTATTTCCTTTATTTGTCTTTTTCCTGGAAATTCCAGAACAATGTTGAATAGGAATGGTGAGAGAAGACTTACTTGTGTTGTAATCGATCTTAGATTGAAAATGTCCAGGTTCTAATTTTTAAGTATGATATTAGCTGTAAGTGTTTTATAGATGTTCTTTATGAATTTGAAGAGTTTCCCCTCTGTTCATTCCTTGAGAGTTTTTCCATGAATGAGTGCTGGATTTTGTCAAATGTTTTTTCCCCATCAATTAATAAGATCATATGATTTTTCTTCTTTAGCCTGTTAATGTGGTGAATTTTATTAATTGATTTTCAAATATTGAAACAGTCTTGCATATCAGGGGTATATCTCATGTTGTTGTGGTGTATAACTATTTTTATACTTTATTAGTTTTGATTTGCTAACATTTTGTTGAGAATTTTTTCATCTGTATTCATGAGATATATTGGTATGTTAAACCATTCTTGTTATGCCTATCTGCTTTTGGCCTTATGCTCATGTTTGTCTCAAATAATTAAGTAGAAAGTATTTTTCTTTGCTTCCATATTTTGAAAGAGATTGTGGGGATTTGGTATATTTATTCATTAAATATTTGCTGGAATTCACTAGGGTTATATAAGGGATAGCGCTTTCATTTTGAGGTTTTTTCATTATCAGTTCCATTTATATGACAGATAATAGGTCATTTTAGGTGGTCTATTTCTCCTTGTATGAGTTTAGGTAGATTGTGTATCTGAAGGTATTGCTGCATTTCATCTAAGTTATCAGATGTGTGGCATAAGCTTGGTTGTGATATTCCCTTATTAACATTTCGATATCTGTTAGTCAGAGGTGAATAACTCCTCTTTCATATTTGTAATTGTGTTGGGTATTTTTTCTCGGTTAGACTGCATAGAGGTTTATCAATTTTTGTGATCTTTTTAAAGAACCAGCTTTTGGTATTGTGAATTCTCTATTTTTCTATAATTTTTATTTTTTTCTCTTCTAATTTTTATTATTCCTTTTCTTCTGCTTGCTTTAGGCTTAAATTTCTCTTACTTCTCCAGTTTCCTAGCAACAAAAATTCAGGTATTGATTTTAGATCTTTTTTCTTTTCAAATATATAAATTTTATCCTATAAATTTCCTTCTAAGCACAGCTTTTGCTGCACCTCAATAATTTTGATAAGTTGTGACTTTATTTTAATTTAAAAATTTTTCTTAGGTCTGGGGCTGGACCAGTGGTGCAGCAGTTAAGTTTGCATGTTCTGCTTCTTGGCAGCCCGGGGTTCACCGGTTCAGATCCTGGGTGCGTACATGTCACCTCTTGACAAAAAAGCCATGCTGTGGTAGGCGTCCCATGTATGAAGCAAAGGAAGATGGGAATTTGGAAATTAAACAACAACACACTTCCAGACAAGGCATAGTTCAAAGAAGACCTGAGATTTTTTTTTTTTTTTTTTTGAGAAAGATTAGCCCTGAGCTAACATCTGCCGCCAATCCTCCTCTTTTTTTGCTGAGGAAGACTGGCCCTGAGTTAACATTCGTTCCCATATTCCTCTAATTTATATGTGGGACGCCTGCCACAGCACGGCTTGGCAAGCAGTGAGTAGGTCCACACCCAGGATCCAAACCAGCGAACCCTGGGCCACTGAAGTGGAATGCGTGAATTTAACCACTGTGCCACCAGGCTGGCCCCGGATTTCTTTTGATTAGTGTCAATATGGTATATCTTTCTTAAATCCTTTACTTTTAACTTATCTGAATATTTAGTTTTGGGGCTTGCTTGTTTTCCACTCTGAAAATCTGTGTCTTTAAATTGGTATACTTAAACCATTTCCATTTAAGTCATTATTGATATACCTGGATTAATTATCTACCATTTGTGTAACTGTTTCCAACTTATTGTACTCATTTTTTGTTCCTCCTCCCTTCCTTTTACCAATGCCCCTGGTTTTTATTAAACATTTAACATGATTTAATGCTATCCTCTCTTTTATGTATTAATTATACTTACTTTTAGTGGTTGCATTAGTTTCCAATACACACTTTAAAATTATAATCCACCTTCAAATAACACTACACCTTTTCATATGTAGTGCTTGTACATTTAGTAAAGTATTATCAATTTTTCTCTTCTACTCTTTGAGTTGTCTCATTTATTTCGTGTAGCTATCTTCTATAATCATCAATAAATCATTACTATTACTACTTTATAAAGTTATCTTTTAGATCAATTTAAACAAGAAAAATAAAAATATTTTATTTTGCCTTCATGTATTGTTTGTCTTATACTTTTCCTTCTTTTATGTAGATTCACGTTTCTGATCCATATTATTTTCCTTGTCCTTGAAAAACTTCTAACATTTCCTGCAGAGCAGGTCTACTATTAATGAATTATCTGAGATTTTGTTTCCCTGATAATGTTTTTATTTGTCCTTCACTTTTATAGGTCACAATTACTGAATATAAAATTACAGGTTAGTGACTTTTCTTTCAATACTTTAAATATTTTATTTCATTTAATTCGTGCTTTCATGGTTTCTTATGAGAAATCCACTGTACTTTATATCCTTGTTCTTCTATAGCTAAGGTGCTCTCCTCCTCTGGCTGCTTTCAAGATTTTCATTTTGTCTCTGACTTTTTGCAGTTTGAACATGAAATATCTAGTGTAGTTTTTTTGTTTGCTTGTTTGTTTTTGCTTTTGTGCTTATCCTTATTGATCTCTGTGTTCCTGGGTCTGTCATTTATTATTTGTCATTAATTTTGGAAAATAGCCATTATTACTTCAAATATTTCTTCTGTTTTATTTTTTATTTCTTCGTTTGTGATACTCCAATTATGCATAAGTTATATCTTTTGAAATTGTCTCACAGCCTATAAATGTTCTGTTCTTAAATTTTTCCATTCTCTTTTCTCTTTTTACTTCTGTTTTGGAAGTGTCTATAGATGTATCTTCAAGTTTACTGATTGTTTCTCTGGCTGTGTCAAGTCTGCTGATGAACACATAAAGCATTTTCCCTCTCTGTTACAAAGCTGTTTATTTCTAGCATTTTATTTTGATTCTTTCTTTGAGTTCCCATCACTCTGACTACATTATCCATCTGTTCTTACATGTTTTTTACTGGTTTCCATTAAAGTTTTTAACATGTTAATCATAGATTTTTCAAATTTTCTGTTTAACAATTCCAACATCTGTGTCATATCCAAGACTGATATGCTACTTCTTTGTCCCTTCAGACTGTGATTTTTTTTTTTTGTCTTTTGACACATTGATAAGTTTTCACTGAAAGCCATACATGTTGTATCAAAGAATAGGAACTAAAGTAAATAGACCTTTACTATGAAGATTTATATTAATCTGGTAAGTGTTGGGCTATGTTTAATGCTTGCTGTAACGGTAGATACCAGAAGTTTCAGATTCCTCTAATGTCACTGATTTTGTCTTCTCTGTTGAGCTTGGACTTCCCTATGCAATCTTTCTTAAATAGAGTCTGTACTTTGTAGCTCTTTCAGGTGTAATCTACTGTTATTATACTGGAACCCTATTGTGGTGGTGATAAGGTTTGTGGGAGGGGAAGAATTCTATAATCTTGTGATTAACTCTCATTCTTTTACCGGCCCTGAGACTTGGACTGTGGCATTCCCAAGAGTTATGTGTTTTTTTTTTTTCTCCTAAGAATGCTAGTGGGGGCTGGAGTAAAAAGAATGCTCTTCTGCCAATTGGGATAAGACTCTGGTAAAGTCTTTTTCCTTGATAGGGAGAGTAGGTCTTTGTAATGGAGTTTATTGTGGGCATATTTCACAATAATTACCGCTTTCTGACCCCTGCCTAAACCACAAGGGGGTCATTCTTAGATATTCACTATGAGAGCCTGATGGGGTCTCTGGAGGTAAAACTAAACACAAGAAAGTGTGAAAGACTATCCAAGACTGAAGCCCTCAGGAATTTCTAATTCTCACACTGCTCCACACTCAGCTTCCAGCAATTCATCAAAATTACCACCTAAGTGTTCCTACTGATGTCTGTATCTCCGATGGTTTCTGTTCCAGGTAAATAGATCTTGGCTATGGCTCTCGGGATTCACCTGTCTCTCCAGGTTCTGACGCAGGAGTTCTCTGCAGTCTTTGTTCTCTGATAGGTCCAAGAAAAGTCATTACTTTTCAGTTTAGTCAGTATTTTTCTTGTGGACAGGATAGGACTGATGACTTCTAATTTCCTTACTTGTTGGAGCTGAAACTAGGAGTCCCACCATATGTTTTTGAACTACAAAATTTAAAATAATATTCCACATGAAGCATGAGGGATGTCTAATATCATCCAGTGGCCTTGTCTTATTCCTTTATATTTCAAGCAGACTATGGCTATACTCTTTATTATTTCATGCAATACATGAAATATTCTAAACTTTGTAGATATTGTGGACACAGGATATACACACATTCTTTATCTTTCTCAGTCCCTGTGCTTGTTCAGTGATGCCAAGAAAGTGTCACAACCTTGAGAGAGATATTTTGCCTCAATTATTATGGAATGATATATGCAGGTTGGCCATCAACAGTAATTGTTCTCTAAAATAACGTTATCCAATGGGGGAGATAGCAATTTTGACCAAGATAGTTACTTTCCTCAAAGTTACTTTCTCAGACCTCTATATAATTACTAGTATAATATCTCAGTGACAGTTGTTTAACATGAATGCAGTGTAAATATGATGGACAGCATTGGTGACTGGTGAGAATGCTGAGGTAATCAGCGGACAGATCTTGGCAGTTCTTAAATGGCATATTAAGGTGTTTTGACTTTACTATAGTTACAATGGTGAAGTTTTTGAAGAATTTTAAATAAAGTACTTTAACATTTGAAAAATCTTTTTGACTTCCACGTGGAGAATTGATTAAACTAGAGTGGCACTGCATGCAAGATGATCAAATAGAAAAATCATGCAGGAATTCAAGTAAATCAAAGTAGTTGATGCTGATCCTACTTCCTTTGTAGATGATTTCTTCATCAGCTGAGAGATAAGGTAAATAAACATGATCCATGCTTATTTTCTAGGACAGAGACTTGTTTGAAAGATTTAACATATTATTGCCAACTGAAGATATAATGAATGCTTGATTAATTTAATACTGGTTTATTCTTATTTTTTGAGAAAGAAAAATATCGTATAGTCTTCCATGATAATTTGTCATTATTTTATTATACTGGGATTATATTATTCCCTAAAATTAAAAAATAGGAAGCAACTCATTCACGTAAGTTGATGTAAATGTGTCTGTGTGCCTAGGTGAAAAAGTGGAGACTTTCCAAGCTTCTGTTACATCTCAGATTCACAGTTATAAGCTCAAGACCTGGGCTCACAACTGTGTGAAATAGCCCAACAGTATAGTTGAGGGTTGGATGCTGTCACCTGATGGCTAGGGATAGTTCTTGATATAGGACTCAGATTTCTCTTTGGAAATATCTCCTTCCACCCAAACAATTTTGAAAACAGGTGTTTGTTCTTCAGTAAATATTCGGCTTCAACTAGGCAAGAACTAAACTTCATAGACTATCACAAAGGGTAGGGTGCATAGGTCTTCCTTTCCACCCTCCTTTTCTATATACAAATCAAGTAAAAACTCAGAGGATTTAAGAGATTTATCCATGGTTATATATAACTCACATTCACAGACCAGAAGCAACAATGTTTTAGTGGAAAACTAATGAGTTTTGATATTGCCTGTGGTTTCAAATCTCAACTTTACCATTTACTATGAATGTCTTGATAAAGTTTATTAAAATGATTAAATTTTAGTTTTATTACTTGTATAGTGGTAAAGATAGTCATATATATCCTTCAAGGTGGGACGTTTACAAGAAATAATATGCATAGTGTTTAATTTCCTTCTTGGCATACCGTAGGCACCTAATATATCTATTTTCCATTGTTTATTATTACTGTTATTTAGTATATGGATGGCTAGCTCTAGATTGGAGATATACTATCTGAGACAAGCAAGCACGACTTAGAGAGCTGAGGCTAAGCCAAAATGATTACAAGTGTTGAGGCCAAACTCAGAAAACTGAGATCATTTGGCAAAGGCAAAAAAGGCCAAATGCAAGGGAAAAAAGGGAAGGGGAAAAAAAATGAAAAGGTGGCCTATGAAACTAAATGAAATTAGTAGCAAAAGAGGAATAAAATAAGGGATACCTTTCAGTGACAGATAAAATTGAACTGCTTAAACTCTAATTTTGCTAAGATTGATATTATATAGAGAATTTCAACAGTATAGTACATGGTTGAACCCTGATTTCCGACCCCCAGTGTTGAACTCTGATTTTCTGGAATTTATGATCCCTAACATTGAACGTTAAAATTTTTTACCAATAATGATTTTTGAATAAAGTTATGTGTCATATGGGATGACATTCATTCCATAAATATGTATATGACAAATGAATGCCATTCCATAAATTAACTTTACATTCTCAATAAAATGGGCAAATTTTTCTCAGTAGTACGAAAACTTCAACTTATAATT
Source organism: Equus quagga (assembly GCF_021613505.1). Taxonomy (NCBI): domain Eukaryota; kingdom Metazoa; phylum Chordata; class Mammalia; order Perissodactyla; family Equidae; genus Equus; species Equus quagga. The sequence continues at coordinate 35,351,241 of NC_060280.1, read as the reverse complement.
TACCTTATATATTCTAATGTGAAATTCAGATGCTAGAAGACAGTAAGAAAAATAAGGATAGACTTTAATGAAATTTAATGAACTGTAATGAAAAATCTTAGTCTAGCAACATATAAAGAAAGAAACTCTTATGTTCTTTTTTCAAGAGATTGAGATATCCTATTTAAAGCTCACAACATAAGTTATACATAATTATTGTTTTCAAATCAGAGAAGAAGAAACTGAAGAGTTGAAAGCCGAGAGATTTGCCCAAGTTTCCTGAGAGAAAGAAGCAGGATCAAGATTGTAAAACTTTAGCATATGTGTCCTGAATGCAAAATTCAGTGTCCTTTCCATAACTTCATATGTTAGACAAGTAGGCTGAATTAGCTACAATGACACCAGTTTGGTCAATCTACATTGTGTATATTTATCATGATTTTTTTCAAAGTCATTCCAGCTTCTGAGAGTCCAAAGAGAAAATGTTGGTTTATGGTAGGTAATTATATCTTTTTTAGTAGACACTTTTCTGGTACAATTATTTTGGCCAAGTTTTATTAAGTAGAAATCTTCAAACTTAGTTTATCATTTGTTTGTGTACTGATATCAACCCAATATTCTTTATAGAGGAAAAGCACACCTTTAGAAAGTGGCATAGAAAAATAAATAGAACTTGAATTTTCTAGTCAGGAAGACATGGGTTCATATCTCATTTCTGCCACCTTACTGACTTTGTGAACTATATGAACCTTGGACTCTGTCCCCTTTTGTAAAAAGAAACAGCTCCTTCAAAGATTTCTTTAGAACTTTAATCCAAAGAATGTATTGAAAGTGTCTCGGAGAATTTATAGCACAAGATCAGGGAAGGAATTACTTTTCTTCCTCTTTGTGTACATCTGTCCTTCGTCTTTCTACGGAGATGAGGTAATACTTCATCTGGTGAGACAAATAATTTTATTTCTAAATTTTAATAAAATACTAGTCCTGATGTCCACTCAATTTCTATAAAGTATTTTCGTCAACATGGTTTCTATATGTGTAGACTTTGTTCAAGGACAAACAATCCCAAAATTTCAGGAGACTATATCAACAAAGACTTAACTCCTTGCTACATCTAGGTGGCTGGTCAATGGTGACTCTGTTCCAGGCTCCAACTTACTCAATTTGTATCTCTGCTCCACATGTTTCTCATTCGGTGACTTGGGCTACTGGGGGAACCATTATGAGGGGTATGCCTGTTTTTGTGCTGTAAGAGTGCTAATTAGGCAAAATACATATTTAAGAAGAAATACATCCAGTGACTCTTCCAGAAATTCTAACTTTTGCTTATTATGATTCATCAAAATGTTTTACATTTAAACTAAGATAGTTTACCTCCATTAAGTTGCATTTTAAAGTTGTGCCCTTGGATTTTATTGAAAGTCACTACCAGAATGAGCAATATAAATGCACTATTTCAAGAGCAATAACCATATTATTGCAGATATTCCATCAGTTAGATTCTCTCTGTAAAGTCATAGATAAGAAATCTTTTGGAATTTAGTCATATAAAGGTGTTATTTCTTTGACTAATGGAGATATTTACCCTCTGATTCATTTACTGTTTTGCTTCAGCTATGAGGAAGCTTAAAAACAAATACGAAGGTCAGTTACTGAAATGATATGGATCTTATAGTTAACACATGTTGACATTTACTTCTGTTGGACCTTGATTTTCTACTTTGTGTGTTTTACATGCATATCCATTCGTATACCTGTATTTGTTATCACTGACTATAACTCCTTTGTGGAAGCAAGACATATAGATAGATAGATAGATAGATAGATAGATAGATAGAGATATATATAGATATAGATATAGATATATCTCTATATAAGTGTTTTAAGTTTAGCAGCATAAACTGAATGTGTCTGATAATTGGCCAATTTGTGAGGCTGTCACATATTTAAGTTGATGTTTTTTCCATGGAGAGGGCCCAATTAAATAATAAGGACAAAAAGATCCCTGCTTCCACATTTTTGAAACCAGGTTAGTATTCCTAACATGAGCAGTGTCACTGGGTATTTCCAGGCGAAAGGCTATGCATGCAATCCCTTCAGGGAGAACAGCTAATAGCTGTTAAAATAGAAGCTATTAAGATCTATAAATCATATTCACTATCATTTCAATGGCTTTCATTTGGGACCTCAAATAATTAAGTTACTTTAGGTTTTGAAAGGAGAAAAGGGATAAAGAAAAGGTCAGTGGTCTTGAAGAGTCTGTATGTGAGGAAGAATGAATGTAAAAACATATGAGTTTTGGAGACGGGCCAATCTGTTCTGGCAGCCAAACTCTGCAAATATAAGCAGTGTGAATTTAGACTGATTTCATAACCTCTGCAAATTTCAAATTTCTCCCTTTTTGTAAACTTTGTACTGGTGTGTAACATACAGACAGTGCAGTGCATAAGTCTTAAGTGTGAAGACATGAATTTTTGTATATATCTGTTGCCAATTAACCATGACCTAGGACAAGATTTAGAACATTTACAGCACCCACATGCTCCTTCCCAGTCACTGTACCCTCTCCATGTGCCCAGGGGTAACTATCGTTCTGACTTCTTTGACAAGGAATTTGTCTAGCTTGAATATATTTATATATATTCATAAATATATAAATTCATACAATACATTTCCTGGCTTCTTTTATTTAACATTTTATTTGTGAGCTTCATCCATTTTATTACGTATACCGGCGGGTTTTTTTGTTAATGCATTATATTCCACTGTATAACTATGCTACACTTTGTTTAGCCATTCTACTTTTCATGGGCATCTAGGTTGTTTCCATTTGGGGGCTTTTATGAATAAATCTACTCTGAACATGTCTTTTTGTGGACTGTGGACTTAAAATCTCATTTCCCTTAAATATATCCCTAAATATCAGAAATGTAGGGTCATAGGGTAGCCGTGTGTTAAACTGGAATGGGTACTGTGAGATAGATTTCAAAAATAGTTGTGTCAATGTACGCTCAGTCAGTGACAGTTCCATTTGCTTCGTATCCGCCCTCATCTGACAGTGTGAGTGTTTTTAATTACAGCCATTCTAAAAGTGGTGTCTTCATATCTCATTTTGGTTTTAGTTCACATTTCCTTGAAGGTTCATTATGTTGTACACTTTTTAATACAGTAGCCCCTAGATATTCTCTTTTAGGAAGGACTTCTTTCATATATTTTGAACAACGTTTTTATTAAGTTGTCTTTTTTAATGGTGTTTAATAATTCTTTGTATATTATCTATTCTAGTCCTTTGCCAGGTATTGGCATTGAGTCTGTTTTCTCCCAGGCTTTGGTTTGACTTTCCATGTAATAACTGATGCCATATGGTAAACAGACAGTCTTAATTTAAATGAAAGCCATTTTGCAAATCTTTTTTTATGTTTAGTAACTTTTGTGTCCTGTTTCAAAAATTGATGTGTACTCAAAGGTCAGAAAATATTTTTCATATATTCTTCTAGAAGTTTTAGCATTTTAACCTTTTACATTTAGATCTATGATCATGTCAGCTTCATTTATCTACATGGTATGAGGTAGAGGTCGTGGTTCACTACTTATCATAAACGAATCTGACTTTTCCAGTACATTCATTAGAAAGACTATACATCCCCCACTAAATTGTAGTGGAATCTTACCATAAATCAAGTGAATGTTTAATTATGGATGTGTCTGTTTCCTCTACTTGGTTTAATTGTTTCCTTTGTCTATCCTTGCGTTGTTACTCCACTGTCTTAATTACGGCAGCTTTATAGCACATTTTAAAATTTGGTGTTACAATTTTGTCAAATTTATTCATTTTCAAGATAGAGAGTCTGGACCATTCCAAGTCATTTTCTTTCTCATATAAACTTTAAATTCAGCTTATTGATTTCCAAAATACAAGCTAAGAATTTGATTGGTAATGCATTAGTTTTACAGATGAATTTGGAGAGAACAGACATCCTCACAGTAGAGATACTTATAATTTACTTGGTCTTTAATTTATCTCGGCAATATTTACAGAACTTTCAGTGTAGAAGTCTTGAAATTATTTTATTAAATTGACCACGAGATATATGGTAATATTTGCTGCTATTGTAAAGATATATTTAAATTTCATTTTCTATTTGTTTGTTGCCAGTATATAAAAACACAGTTTATTTTTTGTACATTGATCATTTATACAATGGTAATCCAAAATCATTTATTTACTCTAATAGTTTAATTGTACAACTTTTATATTCACTTTTTTCAGCTTTTAGAGACATATTTTACAAATGAAATTGTAAGATACTTAAAATGTACATTATGATGGTTTGATATACATATACACTGTGAAAAAATTTCTCCCATCTGAATGAACACATCCATCACCTCAACTATTTAACTTTTTCTTTTCTTTTTTTATAGTGAGAGAATTTAAGTTATACTCTGTTGGCAAGTTTCAATTATACAATACAATGTTGTCAACTGTAGTCACCGTGTTATACATTAGATACTCAAAGCTTATACATCTTATAGCTGAAAGTTTCTTCACAGCAAAGAAAACCTTTAAAAAATGAAAAACCCTATAGAATGGGAGAGAATATTTGCAAATAATATAGCTGATAAGTCAATATTCAAAATATGTAAAGAACTCACACAATTGAATAAGAAATAAACAAACTGATTAAAAATGGGCAGAGGATCTGAATAGACATTTCTCCAAACAACACATACATGACAGGTATGTGAAAGGCATTGAACATCACTCATCATCAGGGAAATGCAAATCAGGCCACAATGAGATATCCCCTCACACCTGTTAGGATGGCTATAATTAAAAGAGACAAGAGATGAGAAGTGTTGGTGAGAATACAATCAAGATAGAACCCTTGTGCACTGTTGGTAGAAATATAAATCGGGGCAGCCACTTTGGAAAACACTATGGAAGTTATTCAAAATACTGTGGACGACTGATTAAAGTCCCATGTGCTCCGCTGCAGTGGCCCGGGTTCATGGGCTGGGATCCTGGGCGCCGACCTACTCCACTCACCAGCCATGCTGTAGTCTTATTTAATTATTTTTGCTTTTGCTGCCTTAGCTTTTGGTGTCAAATTTAAAAACTATTTTCCAAGACCAGTGTCAAGAAACTTACCCACTATGCTTTCTTCAAGGAGTTTTATGGCTTCCAGTCTTAAATTTGTCTTTAATCCATCTGGAGTTGATTTTTGTGTATAGTATAAGAGGGATCCAGTTTCATTCTTTTGCATGTGGATGTACAGTTTTCCAGACACCATTTATTGAAGAGACTATACTTTCCCATTGTATGTTCTTGGCTCCTTTGTCAAAAATTAATTAACCATATATGCTTGGGTTTATTTCTGGGCTCTCTGTTCTGTTCCATTGATCTATGTGTCTGTTCTTCTGCCAGCATACTGTTTTGAATACTACAGCTTTGTAATATTGTTTGAAATCAGGAAGTATGATGCCTCCAGTTTTGTTCTTCTTTCTCAAGATTGTTTTGGCTACTAGGGGACTTTCGTGGTTCCATACAAATTTAGGGATACTTATTCTATTTCTATGAAAAGCTCTATTGGGATTTTGATAGGAATTGTACTGAATCTGTAGATCACTTCAGGTAGTATGGATATTTTACCAATATTAATGCTTCCAATGCTTGAACATAGATAGGGAGAACAAAGGGTAATTAAATAATTAATAGAATAGCAAAGATTTTCTCATCCTCATAAAATGGGATACTTACACTAAAACTAATAAAAAATTAATTTATTTATACATTTAGCCAAATGTTTATTGGACACCTACTGTGAGCATGGATCCATAGAAGGCAATGGGATATGTAGAAGAGCAAGACATTGGCCTGGCCTTTATGGGGCTCACAATTCATTAAGGAAATCAGTCATATCATATTTTTACAAATGTAATACTAAACTCATGCAAAAGTTTCAGAATTAATACAGTAAAGAGAATGGAAAACTACATGGGCTGTGGGAATACAGAGTAGATATCACAGAGTTTATGGGATTTGATTGTTAAACGTTAATTTGCCAGAAAAGTAAGAGAGTTGTAAACGAGAAGAACTCAGACGCAGATGGAAAAATGTATACAAAACCACATAATGTGAGGCAGCTTAGTGTGTTTAAGAGTTCTTAGAAACTTACTATCATTTTATTTGGAAGTATGGTAAACTATGAAGTTGGAGAGATCAGCAGTTACTAGATTCTGGTGCCTTTTATTCAGTCCTAAAGTTGCTAGGATATACATTTTAGAAAAAAAAGGACTAACTGAAAATTTCACATGTGAAATTATAAGGAAAAGTTTAGATAACAATAAAATATAGAAATATTATATAAAATAAAAAAGAAAATTCTGTTCCACCCACTTCTAAACAGAAATTAAATATATGAATCTTGCCCTCAAGAAGCTTACATTCTAGTTGTAGAAGTAAAACCAACATATAGGGACAAATTAAAAAACAAAGACTCCTATCTCATGTGCAACTGTCCTTAAAAGTAACTTAAGGTCAAAAGAGGAAGAAAGTAATAATAATTGAAGGAACAGAAGAAGGAAATATCAACTGTCCAGAATTTAAGGTAGTTGTCCAAAATTAACAAAATAATTAGGAATAGATTTAGCAATAAAGGTACAAAAACTTTTATGCTGAAAATTACAAAACATTAAAAGAAATCAAAGAAGCTTAAACAAATAGAAAGAAACCTCATGTTCAAGGACGGGAAGACTTAGTATTGTTAAGATTTCAATACTCCCTAAATTTATCTGTAGATTGAACACAATCTTTATTAAATAGCAGCTCTGTTTTTTGTTTTTTTGTTTTAGGAAGATTAGCCCTGGGCTAACCTGCACCACCAATCCTCCTCTTTTTGCTGAGGAAGACGGGCCCTGAGCTAAGATCTTTGCCCATCTTCCTCTATTTTATATATGGGACGCTTGCCACAGCATGGCTTGATAAGCAGTGCATAGGTCCACACCCAGGATCCAAACTAGTGAACCCCAGGCCACCAAAGTGTAGTGTGCTAACTTAATCGCTATGCTCCTGAGCCGGCCCCAGCATCTCTTTTTCGTGTGTGCAAAAATTGACAAGCTGGTACTAAAAATCATATGGAAATAAGAGGGACCCAAAGTAGGCAAGCAATCTTGAAAAAGAAAAACAAATTTGGAGGACTCACAGTTCCCAATTTCAAAACTTACTGAAAAGATACTACAATCAGGTCAACATGATATTGACATAGTAGGTGATTAAGAATATGATTGAAGTTCAAGAAATAAATGCTTACATTTATGGTCAATTGATTTTCTACTAAAGGATCATAATATTTCAATGGATAGAGAGAAGGTCGATGGAGATGGAACTGTTGGACAACACTGAGGAACAATGAGACATGGGAAAGTCTAGAAAGAAAAACATTTAACTGGGCAAAAAGAATTTAATTGGACAATAATGGGACAGATTGCAAGGAGTCAGTAGATGTTTTCAAACACTGAAACAACTTGAAATCACTGTTTTAGAAGTTCAAATAGAATGTTATAGATAGGGTGATTAAATTTAATATAGACACTCAATATTTCCAAGCCTAGTTGCTTCAAATGTCTCGATGTCATCATATTATATTTATATCATTCGCTATACTCCTCTTCTATAGGATTTGTTCAGCTCTAACCTGGCCAATTGCAGTAGTCTCTGCATGCCAATTTCTTATCCTTTTTGGTGTTTCCTCACTGCTCCCAAAGCAGTCTGTATAAAACACTAACATGTCCATATCATGCCCCTGCTTAAAATTTCAAAACAGACTCATTACCTATGAGCTAAAGTAATCTCGCCTACATCATCATTTCTCTTCTCAACTGGTTCTTTCCAGCATGCAAGCATGTTCTAGCGTCTGTCACTTTAATAAATAGACACATATACCAACAGATAAATGACCTACATGTTTCCACCTGCCTCTCAGCTACTACTCCCATTTTTCTATTGCATTTCACCAAAAAACTTTTAAACGTTTATTATTCTGTCTCTATAATTTTTCAATTTCTATTTGTAGTAGGTTAAAAATAGCCCTGTAAAAGATACCCACACCGTAGTCCTTGGGACCTGTGAATGAATGTTACCTTTGCACGGCAAAGAAAGGGTCTTTGCAGATGTGATTAAGTTGAGGACCTTGAGATAAGGACATTATCCAGGGTTATCCAGGTGGGTCATAAATATAATCATATGTGTTTTTGTAAGAAAGACGCAGATAGAAAGTTGACACACACACACACACAAAAGCAGAAGGCAACGTGACCATGGAGGCAGAAACTAGAGTGATTCAGCTGTAAGCCAAGGATTACTGGCAGCCACCAGAAACTGGAAGAAGAAGGTACTTCAAACTTAGTGTGTCCGACAAAGAACTAGTGGTTTACTATCTAAGTCCAACAGTTCTTTCCCCAATCTTCTTATGCCCCAGTATAAGGTACGACAGCCCATAGTTACTCAGACAAAAAACCTAAGTCATTCTTCACTTTACTTCACCCTGTACTAAAAACGTGAGCAAGTTTCGACAACCATCCTTTATAATATAACTTCAGTTTTACTACTTATGCACTATGCACCTTAGCCCATGATACCACTATCTCTAAGCTGGACAATGTCACTATTATTCCACTTCCGTCTCCCAGCTTTCTGTTCCATTCTACAATTTAATCTCCACTCAAAAAATATTTTTAAAATATTGTTTTAAAAACTAACTAGACTATATCGCTACCCTGTTTAAAATTATCTGTTTATTTCTTACTTCACTTAGAATTAATATTAACTTCTCACCATAAACTCTAATGCCCTAAATGTCTTGGCCTCTGCATATAAGAGTTACTCTCTACTTTGCAGTAACAAAACTCTTTTATGCCCCAAAGCCTTTAAGCTTGCATATTATTTTCCTTGAATTTCCATCCTTCATAACTTCTCATGGCCAACTTTTTTTTATTGGTGAAGTCTCTATTCAAATATCTTTAAAGATGCTCTCTTTGGCCATTCAATCTAAATATGTGACAACTACCATCCTCTTGTCAATCTTCCTCACGTTATCCTGTTGTAGTGTCTTCATAGCATTTATACTGTATAAAATTGCATTGTTTGCTTATAGTTTTATTTGTTCCCCCTTCACCAGAAAAAAGCTTGGCATATGATAGATGCTTAATAACTATATTTAAGAGAATGAAAATTCAAACTTTAGTACTGCAGACAAGACCTCTATGTGTTGAGTCCCTTCCTTCAACAAATTCACCTATCAATTTGCTACTCCAAATACACAACCCTAACTTGCTTATCAAAACTTTTTTTTCCCTCTAAAATGTCTTTGCCTCCTTTTTTACCTGAACAAAATCCAATCCTTTTGCAAGGTGAGAAAATCCTTCCCAGCAACATCCCAACACACTTTTCCTCACACCACACTGGCAGGAATTGAATCCCATGCCAAACTTGAGAAAGCGATGAGGCTATCATTACTGGCTTGACCTAGTCATGTAGAAGAACGGACCCTCACTCAGTCAAAATCTGAATTGTGCTGGAATGGAAAATGGGAGAAATACCTGTAGAGTAGAACTAACAATGCATATATCACTATCGGCTACACATATCACGATAGAAGTCACTGCAAGAGAGAGAAGACATTGTGTAATTGGCATGTCAGTAACAGAACTGTGATTTATACATTTCTACATCTTTTCTAGATTAAGATAGTGTCTTAGCTTAAATATTTATTTCAAAAGGTCAGTAGGAGAGTTTGAAAATCTCATTGGAAATGACAAAAAATGATCATTACCCATATATTCCCATGCAGGTATCCTCGCTAACATATCTGTGAGGTAAAAAGGAAAACTTATTTCCAGATTAAAAATCTCATTTTTCATGCAACGATTCTCTTATTCTTTTAGTACTTCCCATGAGTTATATGCCTACTGCCTTTCCAAAAGGAAATAAAAAATATTTTATGCTGAATAAAATATGCTAATATCTCTGTTGGCAATGGCTGTTTTTTATTTATAGTCCACAGTTACTATTGAAAGAGAGAGACATTTTTCCATGTGCCTAATCTCTTCGCTGTCTTCTTCAGGCCTCCCAGAGCAGCTGTGTCATAGTGTGAAGAGAATCAGCAGTGGTAGCAAACGTTGCTCTTGAAAACATAAATTGGTACCATCTCTGTGGAAAACAATTTAGCGGCTTGGATGGGAGTCGAAACATGTTTGTGTTCTCTTATCTAGTAATTTCAGTGTCAGCAGCACATCTAAGGGAAATAAATAATAGGCTGAGGATAATGATTTATATGCAAGGATTTTCACTGCACAGTTATTTATATTAAGGAATAAATTGGTAGTGACTCGATTATATAAAAGGAGAAAATTGGTTAAATAAACTATGGCACATCCATATAATGGAATACAATACTACGAATAAAAACACTGTGCATTAATATTTAATGCTCTGGAAAGACATTCATAATAAATTATATGAGAATGCCAACTACAAAGTGCATGAACCGCAAAATTCCAATTTTGTGGGAAGAAATTGTGTGTGTTCGTGAGAGAGAGAGAGAGCAAGACAGAGAGAAATGGAAGAAAAAAATATTTAAAAATTATAGTGATTTTGTTTGACTAGTAGTTTATGACATTTATGCTTTTTACAGTGTTTTCGAAACATGTCCATTTATTTATGTGTATACATATATATAATGTATATAAGTGTGTACGTGTACATTGTGTCTCTGTGTGTGCCTGTGTGTGTAGTGCATTTTCTTCAAAAACAACACTGATGGTATTAGAAGAGCAGAATTTGGAACCTGACTTTGTTACTTAGTAACATTATGAATCTCTCTTCCCCTCTTGAAGCACCTGGTTGATCCAGCCGGATGCAAGCTGAGTGGCCACATTGGGCTTGAGTGCTGAGTGGTGAGGGGTGAAGTATAGAGTGCCCTGGTACCAACAAGGGATGATGGGCTCAGGTGAACCAAGCTAGGCCAGATGTGTTCACGAAGTGATACAAAGTCCAAATCCAAGATAAAGTAAGAAAAAGGGCATATCTCTTGGGGCCAAATGTGCTAATAAAATTTGGAGTTTTGTAATTATGGACTCAAATTTTTTTTTCTGAATAGATCAACTTTTGTAAGCCCCAGATCAACACTTTTATTTTCCCTTCCTTTTTGTCCCTAACTCCTTTCTAAGTCCCTCCACCTCTGCTGAAGCCCCCTTTTATTGCCCAGGGAATTAATTCATTAACTCAACATTCTCTGAATGTGTACTACGAAAATATAGCACTGAAAAATAGACACCATCTTTGATAGCACGAAATTAATCTCTCCAGGGTTTACTTACCACCTTTCACTGTGAAAATTCCCTTTTGTTCAATGTTCATGTTGACTTTTGTCTATTTCCTTCCTCTCTGCCTAGTAACATTCGGCCTGCTTTATTTGATTGCACATTTCCTCCAAATACTACTTCTTTGATTGTATCTTTTATTTATAGGCATGCAGCACATGGGAAATTAGGCAGCAGTCTAAGGCTGGCTTAGACTCCTGTATACTGTAGCAACAATAATTTCTGAGTGTGGAGAATATATGTACTATGTGTGAGGCATTCTTACACATGCTTTATTTATGTGAATTAATTTAATCTTCGCAGAAACTCTATGAGATAGATACAGTTATTATCTCCATTTTATAGGTGAGAAGCCTGAGAGAGTCTTAGAGGGTCTTGCCTAAGGATGACCTTGCCCGGGTCACAAAGTTTGTTCCTGGTAAAGCGGTTCAAACCTAGGTAGTCTGGTGTCTACCAGAGATCCCACATTTAACTCTTCTTTTATGATACCTTCTTCATACATCTGCCCTCTTCTTGGCTTCCACACCCATGGCACCTTCATTTTCTGATCTTTATTGAACTCATCTGTAAGTCAAGTATCCAGCTCATACTTTTGTGTGTGTGAGATTTCAGCTCCTTTCACAAACTTTGAGCTTCTACATGCGTCAGGCATTGTGCTGGGCATTGAGAAGAATAATGCTGAATCAGACACCACCATTGACCTTGAGGTATTCAAACCTTGGGAGATAAATATAAATGCAAATGGTACTGTGGATATTTCAAGAGCAAGAGTTGACTGGGTAGCTAAAATGTGACAGATGCTAATAATCTAAAGGATACATTCACATCATAGAAGTCATAATGAGAAACATTCAATGACTTAGAGAGTCGTTTTATCAACCTAGAGTCAAACCCATAAATGCAGAGCTTTATTGTTTTCATTCCTGTGTTTCTATCATAGTGTTTGACACATAGCAGACATTAAATAAATGCCAATTGATTAATTAAATGAAGTGGAATATTTTAATAATATTAATAGCTACCAACTTTATTTAGCACTTATTCTATATAACCACTGGGCTATATGCTTTATACAGAATAGTCTTTTAAACCATTAAGATAATACCACTATGTGGTTACTGTTGTCTTCTTTTTTCCAGATGACAAACAGAAGCTCACAGAAATTATCTTAGCCAAGGTCACAGAGAAGATATTAATATTATCAAGTTTGAAGCAAAAGTTTTCTTCTTAGCCACTTGCATAATTGCTTCCTAATTAGAAAAAATACACAGTAGAGCTTTACCATAGTAAGTGCTCAAGATCTGTTTGTTTTCTTTTCATTCACTCTTTCTTTTCATTCAGCAAGTGTTTATTGAGTGCCTACCATGTGCTAGACTGTAGCTAGTTACTGTAGGTGCATCAGTGAATAAAGTAAAGAGCATCCGCACACTCTGTGCTTACTGAGTTTCCATTCTTCTCTTCTCCTTTTTGCCAGCAGCCTATAGTAATTCCCCTTCCTCCTTCTTCTTTTCTTCTTTTAATTCTTTGTTATGGTATTTCTCTTCCCAAGCATTCCCTTGCATTTCACTAGTTGAGCTCTTATTCTTTCTTACACCACAAACACCTCATTTTCATCCTGTGCCACTGCATTATTCCGTATAAATGGGTCAATGTATTTGGATTATAAATTTTGTGTTTGTAATCACTTCCACCATTCACTTTTGCCAAGTCTGCAATCTTTGGCCAAGAATAACCTTCATCGTTTGTGCTTCTCCAAATCCCTCATGTCACAGGCGTGAGGCAAGGGAAATTTCAAAGTCCCAAACACCCTGAGTATTTATGGGGAGAATTTCCAAATATTGAAATAGCAGACTGCTTTAAAATATGCATTATGTTCAGAACAATATTCCACTTCTAAGAATCTATCTTAATAAAAATGCCTGTGCTTAAAGCTACCAAAATACTATTTGCTTTCTGTTTGTTATTACTTTCTGTGGTCCACCTAGGACATCTTTGCCTATTTTCAGGTCATAGAAAATTCTAGCTTTTCTATTTAGGTATCTGATTGATCCATCTTGAATTAATGTTGTATACGTGTGAGAAAGGCATGGAGATTCTTCTTTTATTTTTCTTTTCATACTGATAATCTGTTTTAGCATCAATTATTGAAAATACTTTATTTTTCATTTGAATAGGTTGATGCCTGTACAGAAATTATAAGTATGAATCTATTTATAGATTCTTTATTTGGTTCCATTTTCATATAGTTATGCAAATACAAAATTATCTTGATTACTGTAGCTTTATAGAAAGAGCTGAAGTCAAAACCTACAACTTCTTTCTTCTTTTTTATGTGTTTTGTTAATGCTAAGTTATTTATCTTTCCCTACTCATTTTAGATTTAGTTTATCAATTCTTATTAAAAATCCAGCAATGATTATTATTCAGAGTACATCAAATCTACAGATTAATTAAGAGAGAACTTTCATGTTAACAATATTTAGCTTTCCAAACTATGAACACATTATATCCCTCCTTTTACTTAAGTTTAATTTAACTAAACATTTTGTGTTTTTCAGTGTAAAGACTGCCCATCCTTTGTTAAATTTATTTCACTGTACTTTATACATTTTAATGCTATCTTAAATGGAGTTAAAAAATATTTTCCAACTGTTTGTTGTTTCTGGTATATAGAAATACAATTGGTCTTTTAAAGTGATATTTGTAAATTTGCTTATTAATCTTAGGAATTTCTTTGTTAATTCCTTAGGACTTTCTACATAAACAATCATGTCTGAGATTAGGGATTGTTTTAATGCATCCTTTCTCATCGTTATACTTTTAATGACTTTTCCTGTTTCCTTTACCCTCCAGTGCGAGGTTGAGTAGAAAGAGCGAGATAGACTGAAACAACCCGAATGTCCATCAACAGCTGAATAGAAAAGCAATTTGTGGTATATTTGCACAATAGAATGCTACTCAGCAATAAAAAATAAGAGAACTGTTGATCCATGCAACAATGTGCTTAAGTCTCAAGATTATTTTGATGAGTGGAAGAAGTCAGAAAAATGAATATACGAAATTCTAGAAAATGCAAATTAATCTATAATGAAAGAAAGTAGATTAGTGTTTGCTTGGTGATGGAAGGAGCCATGGATAGGAGAGTAGGATGCAGGGATTACAAAAGGGCACGAGCAACTTTGCAGGAAGGGGTGAGTGATATACTCATTTTCCTGATTGTGGAGATAGTTTCCAATAGTGATGTCCAAACTTTTCAGATTTTACACTCTAAGTAGTATTTACTGTAAGTGAATTATAAATCACCGTAGCTGTAAAAGTGTTAAAAATGAACCACCTGGAAGTTAAAATCCTTCTACTAAACAACTCTTGGGTAAAAAAGGAAAATGTAAGATGTCAAAACATATTACAATGCCTTTGTAATTAAAACAGTATAGTACTGATGCTTGATTAGACAGCCAGGGAGACTCATGCAATAAAGCAGCAAGTCCAGAAATGGATACAAATACATTTACAAATATGTCATGTGACAAATCTGACATCTCAATCACAGGGTAAAGAACACACTTTTAATAACTGTTGTTAGGACAACTGGATGGCCATCTGGAAAAATACACAATTAGATACATTCCTCACACCAAAAACAAGTATAAGCTCCAAATGGATCATAATTCTCTGGGTATTCATATAAATTGCTGCATGAATCAATAGTTCATTTATTTTTACTGCTGAGTAATACACTGTGACATAGATCACAATTTGCTTACCTCTTCTCCTGTTAAAGCACATCTGAATTGTCTCCAACTTCTGACCATTACAAATAGAGCTGCTATAAACACTTACATACAGGTTTTTGTGTGTACCTAAGTCTTCCTTTCTGTGGGATGAATATCCTGGAGTTCAATTACTATCTCCTATGGTAGCTGTGTGCTTCATTTTTTAAGAAAATGTCAAACTGTTTTCCAAAGTGGTTGTAAAATGTTATATCTCCACCAGTAATTTATGAGTCACCCAGTGTCTGTGAATTCTCACCAACATTTGATGGTGGTATTATTTTTACTTTACCCCTTCTCTTAAGTAATAGTGATATCTCTTGTGGTTTTAATTGTGGTTTTAATTTGCATTTCTTAGTGGCTAATGATATTGAACATCATTTCATGTGCTTTTTGGCCATCTGTGTATCATCTTGGAAGAGATATGTGTTCATATCCTTTCTCCTTTTCTAATTGTATTGTATGTCTATTATTGAGTTCTGAGAGTTCTTTATATATTCTAGATACTAGACCTTTGCCAGATATGTGGTTTGCCAATATTTTCTCCCACTGTGTAGCTTATGTTTTCATCCTCTTAATAGGATCTTCTACAGAACAAAAATTTTGATTAAATGTTGAATTCATATTTATCAATTTTACTTTTATGGGTCATGCTTTTGGTGTCAGTTCTAAGAATTCTGCCTAGCCCTAGATCCTGAAGATTTTCTTCTAAAAGTTTATGGTTTTATATTTCATATTTTAGTCTGTGTTCCATCTTGAGTTGATTTTTATGCAAGTTGTGAGATGTAGGTCGAAGTTCAGTTTTCCCCCTGTATATGTCCAATTGTTCTAGCACCATTTTTTGAAAAGTTTATCCCTCCTCCATTGAACTTCTTTTGCACTTTTGTCAAAATTACTTGTGGATGCACAGGGCACAGAGCAGGATGGAGTCTGCGAGGACCTAAGTACCTCACAAAGCAGCAGTCTGCTAGTGTAATTGTACATATAAAAAGAAATAAAAGACAAAGATATTCCAAATACAAACCAAAATTTAAAAATAAGATTGAATAGACATAAAATTCAACTTGTTACAAAATTTTCCAAATGTTTCTTACTGATGACAAAAAGTTGCAAACTGGGACAATTATGACAAGCACAATTTGTGCATTGCTCTGGTGTTTTCTTCCTTTTACTTCCTAGATTTGTTGTTTCCTGCTCCCTTTAAGAAATTCTTCACATTTCCAAGGTTGTGAACGTATTCTTATTATCTTCTAAAAGCTTTACTTTCATGTTTCACATTTTGTCATTAAGGGAATTCACCTGATTACTGTCTATGATGTGAGGTAGAGATTCAATTTAATTTTTTTCCTTACATATCCAATTGTCTTCTATCAGTTGGAAAGATTGTCTTTTCTCCACTGCTTCTCAGTGCTACCTCTATCATAGGTCATAGTTTTATTAGCATACAGTGTATTTCTGGACTCTATATTCTATAATGGTGGTCTAGATAGCCTGGGATATATGAGGCAAAAGAAAACCTAGGCACCTCATTACCATGTTTCCCAGACCCCAGGGTCCCTAGCCAGTCTTTCTTCTTCTCTCTACCTTTCAGAACTTTCATATGTTTGTTTTATATATAATGCCCAGAGTTTTTAGTTATACTTAGTTGGACAAATTGGGAAAAGTGTGTCTACCTCATCTTATTGGATGCACAACTTCAGCAGGTTTGGTTTTTTGTAGTGATAATAAATGAAGCAAATTGGAAGTGTGCTGACATTATTGGGAACAAAGGTTATCACTAAGGCCAAAGGGACATATAAATATAGAACGAAGGAGAACATAAAGGAATGCACTTGGGATGGAGTGGAACTGGAGGTATTTGTGTAAACTCATATTTTGTTCTTTTAAATATTGCTAGATATATGTTCATGTATGTGTTTGTGCACATGATATGTACATTGCGTTCCTTGTTTATGTGTACATATGTGCATGTACATGTGTACATATATGCATGTGTCTCCTAGCTTTGCCTGCTATAAAAGCCAAGAAGCAAACAACATCTATCGCCCCCACAGAAATCAACACACCAGTGGCCAGATTGTTGCCTCTACTGCCATTCCTCACTCAAAAACCACAAACACAAAAACAAAATGGCAAACAAACATCAAGACTCCACAAAGGAACTGCTAATTCCAGGGCTACAGAAAGATGATCTTGGGACATCTTATCTTTCCGGAAAGTTAAAATAAAAAATTAAAAAAAATTAAAAAGTGCTAAAACATTATGTGGCATATTATAAAGACCTGGGAACCACCAGAAAGGGCTCCCATCGACAAATCTGGGAGCATTAAAAGAATTAAGCACAGTAGTGAATTATAGATCATTGGAAAAAACAGTATTCCACGAATTTCTTCTGATAAACGTGGGACAGAGAGAAATGGTGGAGAAGGAGGATTCCTGCTAATAGCAGGAAACATGATGTGCTATGGATGTGGAGAGTGTTGGAGTCAGAACACTAGTATTTTGCAATCAAATTATCAATGGATGTAAATATAAAGGAAAATTTTGATGGATGCAAGGTGCATGGCCTTAAAGTATTTTTCCACAGATTGCTTCATAGTTACAAGGGGGAAAACAGTAATTAGAGAGTGTAGAAACAGGAAAAAAAAACAAAATTGGGTGATCAAAATTTACAGAACCCGTGAGGGGCAGACGGACCTTGCATGCCTTCAGATATGATACTGAGAACACATCAATTATACAATATTCCAACTGAGAATGCACAACCTGAATCTAATCATTAGGAAATATAAGATAAATTCAAAATTGGAAACAATCTATTAAGAAAAAAAGAGGACTGGGCCAGCCCCGCTAGCCTAGTGGCTAAGTTTGGTGTGCTCTCCTTCAAGGCCCAGGTTCAGTTCCTGGGCGCAGAGCTACACCACTCATCTGTCAGTGGCCATGTTGTCACCACAGTTCACATGCAAAAAGAGGAAGATTGACAACAGATGTTAGCTCAGGGTGAATCCTCCTCAGCAAAAAGAGGAGTATTAGCAATAGATGTTAGTTCAGGGTGAATCTTCCTCAGGAAAAAAAAAAAAAGAGGGAAATGAATTCTTAAAAAGTATCATAAAAGCAAAACAACAGCTATGGAATTTCCAGATTAAAGGAGGCCAAAAAGATGTGACAACTAAAAGCAATAGTTGATCCTAGATTGGACACTTTTCTAGAGAGAAAAATGCTGTAAAGGACATTATTAGTTCAAGTGACAAATTGGCAAATGGCTAATAAATTAGATTAAGCTTATATTAGTGTTAAATTTACTTGAGTTGATAAAAGTACTTGATTATATAGAGAAATATCATTACCCTTATAAAATGTACACTGAAATGACGAGTAAAGGGGCATGGCATATGTATATTATCCTCAAAGGGCTCAAATCTCTCTCTCTCTGTCTATCTATAGATCAAATGATAGAGCAGATACAATAAACACTAACAATAAATAAATCTAAGCCAAGGGCATATAGGTGTTTTATATTATTTTTATTCTTGCAACTTTTCCGTATGTTTGAAGTTACTCCCAAATAAAAAGTTTTTAAAAGTTAAATACTTTCCATAGTTCCATAAATTAATAAAAATGAGCTCTGAAAAGATTATTAGCCACTGACTTTCCTGTTCTGCGTCTTGCTGTCCTAACATGCAAAATGGGGGTAATACTATTATCTACCTTATGATGTTGTTATGAGGATTAAAAATATTAATACATACGTGATGCCTAGAAGGTGCCTGGTAAGTAGTAGGCACTCAATCAATATTCCATTTCATCGAGCGTGTGTTGTGGTGGTGGCAGTAATGGTCATTGCTGTCATCATCATGGTAGACCAAAGCCTGGGGATCAAGGGACTCTGACAGATCTCAGACTAATGCCAAGGATCATGGTTCCCATTTCTGCTGTTTTCCACTGCGTGGCATTTTTTGATCTGAGTCTGGTCTAATATTGCTAGTGGCAGACCCTAATTTGAGGAAAGATAACTTCAGCCTTAGTTTTCCAGCCTTGTTGCAGAGACAGGACATAAAGAGTACACGTTCATTGGCAAGTTGTCTTCCAACTTTTCAGAGGGGTTGGTTCTAGAATCTGAAGTCACAGGGAATAGTGCAGAGTTTGGCAATAAACCTTTCCAATATTATTTATTATTTATATACCCTGAAAAGTCTCCTTTCTTTCTCAAAGAGCCTTCCATGTTTTTTGTGGCATTTTTTAAAAAAAATCTCTGGGCTTACAATTAACCCTTTACACCTTCAAAGCATTTTTGTGGGCACTTTAAATGATTCACTCATCGCCCAGGGCTTTCCTCATACTTGGCATTGGATTAAAGTTTAAGGGAAACCTAGGTTGGATTTGAATTCAGATTCTGCCTCTCGTCCCAAACGTTTCTACTATGACATGAATCCCTGATTTTGAAAGTTGTTTATTAGTTTAAACCACCACAATTTGATTATTATGAATCCAAGTCTGCATCTGATAGATTTCTGTGAAATAAATATTTTGAATTGGCTTCTATCCTGCCTAGGGAAACAACCTGAAAAGTTTGAATTTAGGGACCCATCAGTTAGACTCGATGCTCAAAACATAGGGGCTTGAAGGGGGGAAAATAATCAATTCTAGGTATAAAACGTTGAGTAGAGAGATCTTTTTTAAATTCAGTGCATATGAGGGAAGCCCTCTTCTCTATGTAAGGCTGATCCCATCTCCTTTCTTTGATTGATTGCTAAATCTATTGATGAGGGAGCTGTTCAGCCAGAATCCCCGGCAGCAAGGTCAGTGGACGCATTCCTGAGCGGGGAGGCTGGGGTCTGGGCAGGAGCCTCCTCCCGGCATGAGCATTTTGAGTATGCAGAACACATCTGCTCAGCCCGGAGCCGGCAGTTAGTGCATACACACACACACACACACACACACACACACGCTCGCGCGCGCACACACACACACACACACACCAGCGCTTTCCCCTCAAGTGAGGCGGCATTAGCAACTGCAGTTCCAGCCTCTTCGGCTGAGGCACCAGCGGCCACTGCCTGATTTGTTGGAGCAGCGCTGGAGCCCAGTTTCCGAGGGACCTGGGAACACGCTGCTGTCACAGCCAGTGGCAGACAGCCACTTCTTCCCCGCTGCTTCCCTAGCCCTGGCCAGAGGGCATCCTCTTCCAAAAGCCGGTCAGCCTGGGGAGGAGGTTGCTCCGTGAGGAAGGTAAGACTGCCTCCCAGTCGCTCTCTCCTAACGCCAGCTGTCTCACAGTCCACTTTCAGGTAGGCGCTTGCAGTTTCTTGTTTTTAGGTATCAGAAAACCTTCTCCGTCATCGCATTTACTTTAACTGACAAAGTCTCTTTCGCTATAGGAAGCAGAACGCCAAGGGTTTGATAGTTCAGAAATGATTTTTCTGATTAAAGTTTTGATGCAGATGATAACTCTCCTTCTCTCTCCCCACCCTTATTAATGTTCCACAAATGTGAAACTCAGCTTCAGGTTTTCACTCACAGACACCTCAGCATTTGGAGCGCCTGCCGTTCCGACCTTTTGAGTTAGTTGACAATTGTTATGCAACTCTGCCTGTGTAATTTAAAGAACTTTAAATATTCTCTTCTTCGGTTGTGAAAAACATACCTCTGTCTTCTAAAATAAGAGCCAAATGACTCAAACTCTTCCTCAGCATTTCACATTCGGTAATATAGACAGGAGGGAAAGTTGCTGAATCACAGAAGTTTAATATTCATGCAAATTGCTGTATTTGTCAGAGAAAGCCAGGAAGCAAATGTCTTTTCATCTTTTTGAGCTCATATGCGTATCTGGATAATGTGGGTTTGAAGAAGGGAAGTTTCTGGTTGAGATAAGTCTGTCTGCTTCAGTAAGGTGGGTAAACTGATTATTTGTTATGGTAGAGGATTAACTGGAAATTTCTTCTGCTTCAATGAGCTAGATCCTAGGATGCATTCTTAGCTGACAAATCTCTTTGTAAAACTCCAAACAAACGATTTGTTGATTTGAGCCTCCTTGCTCTAATAATGTTAACCTGCATATGTTATTGCCCCCAACATTTCTTGTCTGTGCATGTTTTCTTAGCTAAAATTCTAAGCAAAAATAATAATAATAATAATAATAGAGAAAGATTTGAGCAACTTTTTATCATCCTCATCCCTTAATATTCCTTTCAATTATTTCATGCACATCATCTCACAAAAAATTCCATGGGGGGATGATAGTCATAGTTTAGCCAATTGAGTTGAAATGATCCTAAGGAAAGAGTTTTCTAGAAGACATGCATTCTATATGCCACTCAGGCTCATGGTGCCTCTGAGTTGTTACTGAGTTTAAAAGTGAGGTTTTGAAGGAATTTGTGGTAAGCAGTGAGTTAATCAGAAGACGCAGGTTTTTGTGACTGTTTTTACAGGCAGCACTTTGTGCACTGCTCTTGTAAAAGTTAGTGTCTTTTTTCATTACCCTTCTGGGAAGTGCCTCCAAGCCATAGCGTGTCTTGATGGCACGCCTGTCTTGATGTGGATGAGGTCAGTTCTGATGTGGGAGCATGGCACACGACACTAGGCAGATCTAGGTTTATGCTTGAAAGTCACGGCATCACTTGGGGTCAGGAATTTTCAAGCTCAGCCAGCCAGGTACCTTCTCCTCTAATAACTCTAGGGACCCTCAGAGCAAAAAGACCATGTGTGTGGTGCTTTCTGTCTGTTGGCCCTTTGGAAGGCAGAGGAAAGAAAGAAGAGTTGCCTTCCTCACTTGTAATTAATGTTTGATGCAACCAATCCCTCTGCAGTGTTCAATAGAGACTTTCAGTCCATGACAAATATTTAACATATATTTTGTGTCACTGCTTTCATCTCTCATACTATCTATGGTTTCTCCATTGGCTGCTCTTAAAATAATTTGGCAAAGTGTATTCTACTGTCTGCTATACAGTAACACATACATCAAGAAAGCAAAACTTTACTTTTTGCTACTTCACACTTTGATTCATATTAAAACTTGGAATAAACCTGCTCATATGACTTTCTCCATGGTGCTGTGGCAGCTGATGGCTCAGCCTAAGGTATTGGTGTTGCTCCTGGTAAAATCAGGAGATCAGAAGCAGCAAGGAAGATAGAGGGCACATAATTCTTTCTTTTGATGTCGGGTGGGTGGTGTGTACTTGGAATGGAATCTTGGAGAGAGAGAGAGAACACACTTTTTGTTTTCTTTGCCAATGGCGACCAATTCAGCAAGCAACATAAGAGATCCATAGATGTTCTCTTAACCAGGGCTCTGGGTGAAAGGTAATTTAACTCAGTTATTGAGCTCTCTTTCTCGTTCTTGGTCTCCCTCACTCTACGTTCTCCCTGATGTCGATTTGTGATGTCAGCTGCTTGCACATTATGGATAGCCATTCTGAGCTGTCTTTGCTGAGAGAGAATCAATTTCATTTTATTTGGAGCCAGGGGTGATGACTTCTCTGTCACTATGCTGGCTCCTTGTCACCAGCCTTCTTAATTTTGCAACACTTTTTTTTTCTCCTCTGCATTTGATGGCTTTTCTTGGGTAACTTGGTAAATTGCTATTTGGGGGGATTTTTTACAATTAAGGCAAAGGATGAATACTACAGACTGGATCAAAGAAGCAGGTTAATGTTCAGTACTGTGATATCACACACACTTCAATTCTCGGCAATCAATGGGGTGAGATTGATGGTGCGGTCCACAGACGTTTCCACACATGCATGGTGACTTTACAGACCTATGCTGACCAAGGCAAAAGGAAAAGAAAGAAAAATACAAGAAAAACTTTATAAGCTTTCATAAAATGCAAACAGGTGCTGAATACCAAGAAAACCACATAGTTATACTCACAAGTTGATTTTCCCCAAATTGCCTTGGATTATACAGTAGCTCTAACAATGGCATATTGTATGCACCCTTCAGGGCTGTACTGAGTGATGGCTGTAAATTAGAATGAAGAGAAGAAAACGCTCTACAGTTTCAATATTGAGGAGAATTAGGATCCAGATGGTAATGCTTTTTATAGCAATACATTGGATGGTGTTGCAAGCTTCTGTGGCTACTGCCCTATTATATTCTCCTTGCTGAAATGCAGTTTGGCAGAGAAATTGATTGCACAGAGCCATCTTGCACACCTAAGAAAGTGAACTTCCTCTCCATGTTAAATTTTCCATCTTTGCTGGCTTATTTTTATTTCCCTAATCCTTATTTTTTCTTCCACTCAGATTCCAAATTCAATCAAAAGTAAATAATGTGGTTTGTGGTTATTGTTGCTTTAGTTTTAAGGTGATGTTTTCTTTCCTCTCTGTCACTCTTTTTCTTTGCCCCAGGTATTTTTCTCACATTTTGAGTGCATCTGAAAAGTATATGAGACTGTTTGGATATGGATGCAGAATGGTTATTAGACAGCCTTCCATCCGGCTTTCTAAATGTCTCTAGTCTAAGACCAACTCTTCTAATTATCCTGTCTCTGTAAAGACAATTCTGATGAGAACTGATGGGGGAGCACCTCGCTTGTTTCCTTGTTCAAGACTTTAAGTTTGCTTTGAAGGGTCATTTTTCTCCTTTCTGTACTCTCTGGTGAGAATCTCACCACGTCCAACCTCTGGGGCCACAGTGACATCTCTATTCAGGCGTAGATATAAAGAGTGAGCCACCTAGTGGTCATGAAGAGTAACTTTAATATTCTTAGCTGAGCCTTCCAAGTCGACGACAGGGCATTGCTAATTTTCTGTTATATTGCAAAGGGGTGTTGGTTTTCCGAAGGCTTCCTCTAATGGTATTTTCTGCTTCCCAAATCAATTGTTAGTCACAAGTACAAATTTCTTCACTTTATGCCTGACTTTTATTGCTTGATATAGCCTGTCTCTTTCACCTCAAATTTTTGCTTTTTGTGTGCATATATTTTTTTAAAAATATGTCTATGTTATTGTTCGTGTATTCAATAATACATATTTTATACATATGTTATACAGATTAAAGTATCAAGATACTTCAATAAAGAAAAAACTTCATAAAGAAAGCAATAAAATGACATGTTTCCTTGGGGTACTTATACTGCATTTCAAATAGCTTATATATAAAAATAGTTTAATATATCTACATGTTGGTGCTTGAGGCAGTATTTATATATGTGTGAACGTAAACATATGAAGAGAATACAAAAGAAAGTAAATAAATAAATATAGATAGGTAGATACGGGTAAATGCACGCCTTTGTTCTAGATCAAAATAGAGCTGTTAGGTGTCCTTTCCTATGCCTTTTTTCAGACTCTAATCCAGCTAATCACCTACCAGGCTACAACAGCCTGAGCCTTGTTTGCTTATTCCTGTTGAGCACAGCTCTCTCTGTCTTTCAGGTCAGCACTGGCCTTAGTGTAGGGGGCATATCTCTGGCTGGAAACAACTCTTTGGAAGGGTTGTGGCTAAGGGCATGCCTTTGGGAAATGGAGTTCTCTAAATATATACTGTGAGTGTGGAGGTGTTGTGCAAATAAAGGACACAATCATTCCAGGTGATTATTTCCAATTTGGAAGAATCGGGATCAGAAAGGGGAGATCCAGTTAAATCAAGATTTGCTTTAATTGTTTTTTACTCTATCAAAAAGAAAAACAAATTTGAGAAGTGGAACGGCAGGTCATTCGGTTAGTTCTTGAATGCATTATTTAAAGAGCATGCTGGCTAGGATCAAGGGGTAGCTCTGCTTTCCAGGTCTTAAATTCAGTCTCCGTTTAGGCAGCCCCCATCTTATCAATGCTGTTCTCCAGCTGCTCTTACTCATTTAGGCACATAGCCAGTATAAACCAATAACTCTTTGCACCTTTTTAAAAAATAGCAGAAAAACATTATTTTGAAAGTTGCTTTTCCAAGTATGTTACCTACAGCTTGAAGTATGACTACAAACAGAAATGAATAATTGTTGATGTGATCTCAAGAAGTTATCATGTAATGCTCCACTTGTTTGAGACCTAAATGGTGAAAAGAAGTTCAGGTGTCTTATTCCATTATTGCCCTTGAAGTAGAACAGGTATAATAAAATCATTCTATTCGTCAGCAGCCAGCTCCCATATTATTTCGAGGAAATAGAAAAAGTGCATTAAAATAGTTTTAATATAACAAGTAAAAATCTTGAGTATTCAGATCTTCAGATAATTCCCACTAAATGTTGTGTTCCTGAAAATTAGTAAAAGTGTATGCTTAAACAGTGACAAAGTTCAATGTAAAATTTTATGTTGATATTTTTGGATTGTAAATATTGCTTACTTGGGGGACACATGAAATTAAAGATGAATAGTTAAAAGAAAAGTTTATTGTTCATCTCTGAATTTTCATTTGCGAGTTCCTGTGTATGTGACAGGGACGGGAGTACAGTCTTGATTGGGATTTAGCTTGGTTTTCACAAGCAAATGTTCCTCTCCCTGTAGGTCTGTAAGCTAGACCTCAGTGAGATGAGTTACTAGATGCATGCAGATCTGTAAGCGTTTTAATATATTTCAAGTTGATGGCTAGCAAGCAACACAATTATTCTCTCATAAAAAAAATTGGGTAAAAAGGAATAAAGAGCCCTTAATTTCACATGGCTTTAGGATATGAGGCATTGAAGAGACAGCGAGTCCCCGCCCCACCCCCACCGTCAGTCTCCTTCCCTCCATGCCTCTTTTCTTTTCATTTTCTTTTTTTCCCTACCGAGCCAACATACTTATTTGACCTCCTAGTTTTCCATTTAAGGATCTAAAAATCCCCAGTCAACATTCACTCTCTGAATTGTGATGCATTCAGTTAATTATTTTCCACAGTGTCCTTTAAACATATGTAAATTAGACTTTTGATGAACTGGAATATTTTACAGATTCTCTGCATAAATCACACTAAGTTGAAAAAGAAACAACGTGTTTGAGGAGCCGGATATTTTTGGACCTTTCTCATTTGCTTCAGAGACTGAGGACATCTCGGTGTTGCTGCCTTCAAGTCTATGCCTTCAGGGGCTGGCAGGCTGCACATTTGTCAGAGAGATATATTCCTCAGTTTATCTCTAGCTTTAAAGAAAGCTTATCATGTGCCTACTATGTGTCAATTGAAGCTGTGAGTGAGCAGGTGTAGTAATACAAACTCTCCAGTTTTCTAGGCTAGTTTTCCGAGGTAGTGTTTATTTATGAATATATTGATGTGTTTGCTTTAATAGTAATATTTATTATCATCATTATTGTTTAGTTACAAGCAATAATTTAAAAAACCATCCCACTCATCTATCTTCACAATAGTCCAAAATAAAGTATTCTGAAACTGATAATTGTCTCATTGAATATTCAAGTAATAAGATAGTGCTTAATCATTCTAAATAAAATGTGTCATTTAGAATAACTCAATTGTCTTACCTACTGTGGCACCAAAGATTGTCAGGTCATCCTTTTATATTAATTTATATATTTCAAATACCTAGCAACAGTGACTATGTCATATACCCTAGGTTTCTTTAATTTAGACTGAATGTTTCCAATTCATTATTTGTTCCTTGTAATGACTTTTTTTTTGATCCACTATTATCATTGGTGTTTGAATCCCTTACAACAATGAAAACACAACCTTCCCAATACAAAAAGGAAAATAATATTCCCAGTGCTGCTTCACATTCTAGGTATTTTGCATTAAAGTGATTGACTATAAATGGTTGTTTGGTAAGCTGAAACAGTCTTGACTTGAGGGGATTTTGTGTCAATAGCTTTCTCAGCAGGATCAAGCATGCCCACATAATGGTGAACTGAATATTCTCCCTGATTCAGGGGATCTGGTGTAGGGTACCTAAGGAAGTACCAATCTTCAGCTTGGGACTTGAGAAATAAACTTAATCAGCTAAGGAGAACCAGAAAATGCCCTACCTGTTTACACACCCACCATTTTGCATGTGTGTGTCCATCTTAAAACTCTAGAGTGGCGTCATCTTCTACACAAGGATGAGAATCTCACATGCGACTCTTTCTGACGTCACTGACCACCTTGGCCACCTTGTCCAGGTGTTCTTGTGGTTAACACAGATTTCATATTTGTAGTAAAGTGTGACTGATGTGTCTCCGATCTTCTGGACTCTCCTTACCTTTGGTTTCTGTTCAACTAATTGAGCGCATCCTCCAACCACAGTTTTAGGTAAAAAAGGAAAACTACTGAGAAGAACATTAAAAGGACATACTCTCCCAGTTAAACAGAGACAGCAACTCTCATTTACCTTTTGGGATGAAAAAAAAGACAGAGATTTAAGTAACAATTGCAATTTTGCCTGTGTTAACATTGCTGAGAAAAATCACTTTTCAACATTTAAAATCCTTTCTATATTTTCTGCCTTATAACTTAGAGGAGAATAAGAATAGGATTTAACTTTCTCGCGCATATAACCATTTACTGTACACACAAATTTTACAGATATTTTCTGTGTATGTCTCCACTGCAAATTTCTTGAGGTTAAGGGCTTTTCACAATGTTATCAAAACCTTCACAATCATTAAAATTACCTGACATGCTTTTAAAAAAAGTAATGATAGCTTTCCATTAATCTCTCATGGAGACTATTGTCATTTAGCGATTCTGGGATGGGTGCATAAGAATTTGTGTTTTTAGTTAGCAATTCGTATAATCACAATCACAGAAGTTTGGCAAACCGTGAGATAGATCTTTGTGTGTTCCATTGCTACTTGCACATAGTAGGCACATAATTTTTTTGTATAACTAAATTTCATCTTATTGGACCCAACGTGCTGCGACCTTTTTAAACCTTGAATCTGTGATCTGACCCAACTAGCTTAGCCACTCAGCCTTGTGTCATCGATGAATTTACCAGTGAGATTTCTATGTCTTATGCATTTGCATGTATGACCCTGAACAGGATGGAGTGCAACAACCTGCCAATGACCTCTAGTTTGGCACTGAAGCAATGATTCACATTAATTGTCATGAGTGCTTAAACTAAAAATCCATCTAACTATGCATCCTTTATTCTACATGCTTTCATTCTCTTGGTAAGGATCTATGTCAATTGAGACTTCATCAAATCTTTAATGAAATTACTGTCTCTTAAAATAATTCCTTAGTAAAGTGATTCAATTAAAAAAAGTTTTGTTGGCATGACTTCTTGTAAATCTATATAGGCTTCTAATAATCATTACTTCTTTTTTGAAATCTTTACAGACTGTATGCATGATGATCTATTATCGAATTTTCTTGGGTGGATGATAAACTTACAAATTTACTTTTTCTTATCATCAGTC
This sequence comes from Equus quagga, assembly GCF_021613505.1. NCBI lineage: Eukaryota > Metazoa > Chordata > Mammalia > Perissodactyla > Equidae > Equus > Equus quagga. The sequence goes on along the minus strand of NC_060280.1, from coordinate 35,322,833 downwards.
TTTGGCAGACTCTCCTATTCTCCGGGATTTTTGAATAATTACCAAGAGCAGTTTTTCTGTCACACCTGATGAACACCTTTGCATAGGTATATGTTCTGTAACTATATTCCTATGTCTTATGGGTTTTAATCCTGGCTGGAATCCTACGTTTGTGTTGCCATTTACAGTATGAATGGATACTTACTCTTTTTACTGAAAGCAAAAATTCATGGGATAATTTTGCTTCTCTCAGTTTTTATTAAAAATTATATCGCTGTGGGCCCATCCCCATGGCCGAGTGATTAAGTTGGTGCATTCCGCCTCGGCAGCCCAAAGTTTCACCTGTTGGGATCCTGAACGCGGACCTAGCACCACTCACCAAGCAACACTGAGGTAGCGTCCCACATAGCAGAGCCAGAAGGACGTACAACTAGAATATGTAACTGTGTACTGGGGGGCTTTGGGGAGAAGAAGGAAAAAATATATCACTAGCCCAAGACAACAAACTCCTCTCTTCCATATTCTTGTTTTTGTTGCAAATATGCATAAATTATCTTCTTCTATTATTTTAACATTTTTAGGGATCTCAGCTCAGTCTGGATTTTAGCTTTATGAAAAAACTTATATAGGTAATTTTATACATTTAAATCTTTTTTATTAATTTCAAAATCTGCATGGGGGCTGGCCCAGTGGGGCAGTGGTTAAGTGCCACATTCTGCTTCGGTGGCCCCAGGTTTGCAGGTTTGGATCCTGGGTGCAGACATGGCACCACTTGGCAAGCCATGCTGTGGCAGGTGTCTCACATGTAAAGTAGAGGAATATGGGCATGGATATTAGCTCAGGGCCAGTTTTCCTCAGCAAAAAGAGGAGGATTCGCAGCAGATGTTGGCTCAGGGCTAATCTTCCTCAAAAAAAAAAATCTGCATGGGTACTAAAAAATTGGACTTATGCCATCCAGAAGTCCTTTGAGCACTTGACCTGACATTAGTCAAGACCACAGAATAAGTAGCTTTAGGAAACCTTGATACGAAAACTCTGTTTGATGAATATAGTATTATTTTATGCAAAGTTGGGAACATTATATCATTGCTACTCAGTGAGTTCAAAACTTGACTCTTATTTGCCTCTGACATTTTGCATTTGGGAATGCATTTAAGAAGACGTCTTGAGACATAATCAGAATTGGACAGGAAAAAGAAACAGTGAAAGGTGAAATCATAACCATCCACAAAATAATAAAAATCACAGTATATTGCCAATTGGTAAAAGTTACATTTTGAGAGGTTTTTTTTTTAAATAAAATCATCCAAGTGAGAGTTGGCTAATATTCAGATTCATTAAAAAAAATCAACCTAGAAACACTAATTATGAATTGCAGGATTTTAGAAAGATAAAGATAACATACAACAAGTGAATGTTATACTCGACACTGGTATATTGGATTGTTTCTAAAAGATATAATATTACTGCATTTCTCCCTGGAGTTAGTCCCTGGGGACAAGTGAGGAGATCTTTTTAGGTTGCTGAATATTTGATTTGTTTTCAGTTGTATTTTCAGTTTGCTACAGGCAGGGAAGACCCAGAATGTGGAGTAGAGAAATATCAAGGGAGTCAAATAACTATTACATAAACTTAGAGATTGAATATTATATGATTGTGTAAAAACAAACCTTTTTCTCTACATCTGTCTGTAAGTATCAGCATTTTCTTCAGAGCAACACAGTAAAACTATAAGCTTAAAATTTTTTCATAAGCTGTGGGAAGCATATGGTGAATTTGGCTTATATTAAATATACTCTTTAGGGGATGCTGAAAGGTCACCAGTATCTTGATTTTGGTGGCCTCAGACATATTTCTTTCTCTTAATCCTCTAAGAGAACCTCAATTAGAAGCCCTTCTTTGGAGAAGGGAAAAAGGAAAGGCACAAAAGGTTCTTTATGATTCCAACATAAGGCCTACTTCACAGGAGCAGAGGTGAGCATGTGAGGGAAGTGTCTTTCACTTCCTTTCATTTTCCTCTCTCCAGGTTGTGCATAATTTAAATCTCTTGTTTGGCTAAGCTTTTGTTGAGAGTTTGAAAAAGCAGAAGCTTAGAGAATGAACCTGAGATTGCAATTCAAGAACTCAGTACCTGAATATTTCTCTGCAAGAACAGAGGGAAGGAAGATCAGGGTCAGAATTCAGGTGGATTATGGATGGCCAGGACAAAGTGCTCACACAGCACCTGAGTCACAAGAGGTGAAGTATTGAGCTAATATGCCATCTGAAAGACAGCCTCACAGAGAGGTAACAGAGAGAGTCTGCAGATACCTCACAGGACTGTCTCGCACAACCTTGATTTTCAAGTTGCCACTTTGTATTTAAACAAAGAAAAAAGATGCCTGTAAGAATAAAGAGGGTAGCACCTCACCTCCCATTTCTTTCCAGTTCACTGTGTCTCTCCCCTTTCTCTATCACTATGGTTGCCATGTAAATTCCTGACCAGTTAAATGTGGCAGTGCTGACAGAAATCAGCAAGGGGAGGGATGGCCAGTGTTTCTGGTTGTTAGTTTCTAATTTGACTTTTTTGTGGCAGATTTTGTGCTTAGTGTTTCATGAGCACCGTTTATTTTCATCTTCAACTGATCCATGAGATTGGGTTTATGATTATTCTTCTTTTGGAGAGGAGGAAATTGAGGTCCTGGGAAGTTCCTAAAAGGTCACAAAATTCCTAACCAGAAGACTTTAGTGTCAATGATAATTAGTAATAGATCGAGGATATTCGTTTATCCTTTGATCTATCCCCAGCACATTATTTTCTAATTACTAAACTAAAGCTCATACTATAGCAAATGCAGCTAAGTGAATGCATACTTCTCAACTACTGCTAGATCTGTTTCTTAGGACCCATGAGGGTAGTAGAATGTGGTGTTTGAGTTTAACCACTCTGTTCATATCATGCTTCTCTGCACCAACTGGGTGATCTTAAGTAAGTTACTTAGCTTCTGTTTGTGTGTCAGTTTTCTGACCTGTAAAATGGGATAATACTAGTGTCTTCCTCATTAAGTTGGTGTGAGGATTAAATGTGTTCATATGTATATATAAAACACTTAGAACACTTGACACTTGACGAGCACTTTCTAAGTGTTAAGTATAATTTTCTTGTTTCCATCCCAATAATCGAAAAAAAAGTCTCAAAGCTACCAGTTTGTTTTTCCTTATTTCCTCTTGTGTTTCATACGATCATTTATTCTGTAGAACACATGACATCGACATATGTTTTCCAATTCTGCGTGGGATGCTAGGGCTATAGACAAGTCTACGTCATGCTCCCCGAGCTCAGGAGCTTGGACAAGCGACAAAATACTTGCAAAAAGAATATGACGGGTGCTGTAACAGAAGAATGAATACTAGATATCATGGTAGTAAGTATCCATTCTACTACAATAAGGTTTCAGAAAGGTTGCAATTATTGACCTTGGTTGTGAAGGAGAAATTCACGAGGTCAAAAGAGTGCGTGAAAGATGCGCTAGGCCCTGGGACCAATACAACGTTTATAGAGATATGAGAACAAACAGGTTTTTTGTTTTGTTTTGTTGAGAATAGGTAGAGGATGAATGCAGGGCAAATATGGAGGAGAGCAAGGATCTGATATTGCAAAAAGTGGGCAAGTGCCAAAATGTGGAGAAATTCTATCTCATACAAAGAAGCTTTCATGAATTTTTAAGCCAGAGAGGGACATGCTGCTCGAAGGTATCTCAAAACAATAATGGACTGTGGCAACGTTGATTGCAAAGATGGCAAAGATACCAATCTTCCAAAAATGTGTCATCTTTCTATAATTGAGAATAATTGGATTTCTTCTTACTGGAAAGAAGAAAATGCTATTATTCCTTCTGTCTATGAATAAAGTTATGATTCTCCATGTATGTTCCTAGGAATTCTCTCTAGGGAAAAGGACATTAAGGGATGAATACTTTTGAACTGACAAAGACTAAGACTCCTCGAAGGAAGTGTTTCAGAATTCATCATTATTGTCCCCCAGATCCAGTCCGTGCAAGTGATAAATTATTCTATCCTTTCTCAATAGTAAATTAGACTATTTATATATATATAACATTCCAACTTTATTCAGATTCTAAAAATTGGTTGTGTGGGTAGTGGTGCACACTACTGCCCATGGCTACCTGCTCTCTGTGGCAGGATTTTTAAAAAAATATTAAAATTAAAATCAAGTAACATAATATATAGGATGTAATATACTTCAGAAGACCTGGATGACTTGAGCTGAAAAAGTAATAGAGGAGAATGAAAACTATTCCATTTTTCACTCTCTGGATTAGCTGAACTTTCCTGTTCCTTGGGGATTGGGTGAAGTCTAAGTTGACGCACATTTAGTAGGTTATCAGATTGACTAAACAACTTGCGTGCTCCTATAGATGAGGGATTTCAATGTCTACAGTCCTCTTCTCTCGCTCTCTCTCTCTCCCTTTTCCTCACCATTCCTCTATTTCTCTTACTCTCTTTTTCCCTAAAAAACAAAATGATCTAATTGAGTAGAAAATACTTTGCGCTCAGAATTTGCCCTGGTTGTGAATCCTGGATCCCTCATTGACTTGATGTCTGAATTTGAAAAGTCACTAGAGGTTCTTGGTTTCCATTCCTTATCTACAAAATACAGGTAATATTTATGCCATGTTTTCTCTAAAAAATAAAAGAAATAGTATGTTAATGTAATTAATTATCTACCTGAAATATCAGAAATATTTAAACATTAATTGGCCCTGGATCCTAACTATGGTTTGCTTACATTAACTATGGCTACAACTGTTTAAAGTTTATCTTACCTTAGAAATTCTGAATTAAATTATCATTGACTTGGTCACTAAAATGAATTGATGAATTCTGTACATGCTTAGGTTAAAAAAAGGCAGTTTCATGACAATGATCAGATTATGTTTTCCTGATACCTTCGACTATAAATTCCTTGAGACATGGATGTTATCTTATTTATCTTTATATTCTCAGGGTGTGGCATCATGACCAGATACATAGTAAGTGAAAAATTTATGTTGAATGATTTTTTTTTAAGTTGACATACATTAGCAGAGACTAGCTGGCCTCATTAAATCGTACAGCATCTAAGTAGGCTATTCACCTCAATGACTGAACATTTATGTTTAAATTATATTTCACCAACATACCAAACACAGGTTAACTGTGTCATGTCTTTCAATAATGTTTTTATGAGAAACTAAATGGAGCTACATGTAGAAATGCTTTATGATAATTGGAAAACTATGTTTTTGTTCTGTTTTTTGTTGTTTTATTTTGTGGTGTTTTCAGGCATGAGACCAGACCTGCTGTCAGCTGTAGCTAAGGTTACATAAGATCCAGCCACGTATAGAGGTCTCAGACTAACTTTCTGATTCATGGTATAATGAGAAATCAAGATATGATGGAATAGGTTGAACATGACTCATTTCCAGATAATTTTAAGTTGAAAATTAATCCTAGAAGTTCCAAAAATGTCTCTAGGCAGTGACATAGTAAATGGACTCCTACATGAATGTTTTAAAGGTATATCCAAATTGCTCAGTGAAGTGCGCAGAGTCATACACATACAGAAACCAATTTGTCTTACCTCCCCTCAACAAATCCGTTTGATACAGCTCAACGGTATTTTAAAATTACCTATTACGTGAAGATTCAGCATGTTTTTATTTTCTCACAATCTGACTCGAGACAATTTATAGCTCTTATCTGTGCTTCAGATTTTTCATCAACAAAATGCAACAGTAGGAATAAATGTAGTCTTAAGATTTTTTCCAGCTCTAATATCCCAATATCTGAAGGCTGTGATTGACTCTACTACTCTGGTAATATGCTATTTTTATTCTAAGTTTTTTTTAACCTTTGAGTTTTTGTGAGAGTATGTCTTTCATTTTGTGACTCCTAATCAGTGTAAGCCCAAGTGTAGAGTCTAGAGTCCTAGCAGCGTCCTCTAATATGTCCCATTTCTTAAAATTCAGCTCCTGATATTTTCTCACGTGTCATTGTCTTGGTTATATCTTTTGTGAGCACAAAGGTACTAGAAGATTGCCTGAAGCTAGTTGGCCGTGAGTTAAGCTATTTCGGAAAATAACTTATGTAACCAGAGAATATTGATGTTAGGGACACTTTATGGATAAGCCAGTTCGGTGGTTCTCAAGTTTTAGTGTGCATCAATATACATAGAGGTCTTTTTCAAACGTAGAGTGCTGGCCACACTCCCAAGTATTCCGATTCAGTAGATCAGGTGGGGCTCAATAATTTGCATCTTTAACAAATTCTCAAATAATGATGATGATGATGATGCTCGTCTGGAGCCACACTTTAAGAACCACTTTTCTAGGTCCACTCTCTTGCTAGGAACAGGTAGTCGTGGTTCAAATTTATGTAGCAAGTTAGCACCGAGTGAGGTCCAAAACATTGTTGTGACACCACTCCTGGTTCAGTGGTTTCTTTCATTAAATAATCAATGTTTCTGCTAATATATTCTATGGAAGGTTACTTATAGCAGAAGCACACATTAAAGCAAACAACAATTATTTACTTTGTTTGCAGTTACATTTGATCAGAATATGTGTTTCTTCACTTAAATATTATGATTAATAAAGCTTCTACCAAGTCTTTAGTTGCTATGTTTTACAAATATCTTCTTAGGCAATTTTCTTTTTACTTTAGTTGCTTTATAATCCATTCCACTGGTATGCTTTGAAATTGATTTTAATTGCCGTTTTTCTTACCAGAACTTCTCTCTTACTGTTAAAGCCATAGTCACAAACTGCTGATGCCGACCAGTTTCTAACTGAGAATACTCAATTTTCAACACAATAGTAGATACTTTCCTCCAAGAGTCTTGATGTTTGGTTAATGTCTGAAATCATTGTCCACAGGTGGGCTTCACTTGGCAGAAGGAAAATCAGATTGAGAATTAAATTGCTTTTTTTCTTTTTAAGATTTTCTGTCTGGACCTTAATACCTTTAATCAAGCAAGGTGCTACATGAATATCAATCAAAGGACTGAAAAGTGATTAGCGTGTCTTGCCAAAGGATCAGATACTTTGAAACAGAGGGAAAGCTATGCTAGGACAAGTGTTTTTCTGTTTATCTTTTATTACACTAGCCCTTGCTCCAGGCCAAAAAGGAAAAACAAACTATAAACGACTCAAAAAGATGCAGCAGATCTGTGAGAATGTGTAAGTCTGTATGGGGAGGAGGCCAATAACTCGACATTTTCCTGCATAGAAAGAGAAAAAGAAAGCATCTAGGGTTTGGTCAAGCCAGGAAGAAAAATTCCTGAAACACTTGCACAGACTGAGCTGGATAATGGAAAACATACAGCTTTGTGGGCAGACAGACCAATGCATGAACGACACCTCCCAACTTATTTGGCTATGACCTAGGGAAAATTATTTAATCTCTTGGAATCTCAGTTTTTCTCATCTGTGGAAAAGGTTGCGAATAACATTGTTTTTCTAGGTTATAGTAAGGATAGCTGCTCTGAATGCAGCCGGGCATCTGTCTCTTGTTGTCTTGAGTACTCCTAACACTAGTCAAGGCAGAGAATGCAGGAGACTCAGCCACTTTATCCTTCAACTTTATCCCCCAGAGATACCTATATAACCTTAAGATGGATACATACACTAAAATGCTGATGGGTGCCTTGCTTTATACTTTAAAAGGTATCATTGCATGTTTTTCATTTGAGTCTGATAGTTAACCAAAAATTGACTCTGTCACAGATTTTAGGAAAATAAAGTATTTTGTTGTTAATTCCAGGTCACTTAAATATACTTTCATTTCCTCCATCCAGAGTTTGGGTTGTCCCAATTGTTAAGTCGATGATCTAACAAACATAAAATACGTTAGATCGAAGGAAAATGTGACACTGTGACAGAATTTGCTATCCTTTATTTGATTATATAACCTTTCACAAAACCATAGTTTAGGCCAGATGTTCCTTAATGTCTTTTCACTGTTTCCCTCTTGCCTCTTTCACTCTCCTCTAGTTAATGTTAAGTATACTGGATGGCAAGTCCGAGCAAATACCACTGATTGATTGATTGAACTCCGCACAGTTTCATTACATTCTTTACGAAGGATGGCATCTAGACTCTACCTCTCAGCCCTTGTGTGTACTAGAGCTCCAGGACATCTGTTCCATGTCTATGGGCTGCCCACACAGCTACCTGACTCCACAATATGGACATCTTTATTGGCAGCTTGGCCTCATTACACACCCACACACTTCCCCTGAACTATGCTCCAGGACTAACTCGGAAAGACTATGTAGCTAATTATTTCAAAGATGTTTCAAGTCTAAACATCGTAGGAAGAAGACAGAGGAATGTCACACTGTGAGAAAAACACAACTGCTATGAAACCTTCTGAGAGCTTTTAGAATCTGGAACTTTGGCTGTGGACTTTAAGTGAAATTTCTATAAAATAAATTAGATAATATAACTCTTTCCCTTCAAATCCTTCAGTGGCATGCCCTCGTTTTAGGAGGAAGCCTGAGTTCTTCAGGGTTTATCAGCCTCTCTAATGCCTGGGCTTTCTTGTCTTGATTCAGGGTTATATACAACCACTTTTCCATGAACAACCATGCCCCAGCCATAGGAAGTTGTCCACATTTCTCACAAGGCCATGGTTTCCTGTCTCTGAACCAGTGGTACGTGTTTCCTCTTATTCTCCACCTTTTCCTTTAAGCCTTGCTCAAGCATCACCACCTCTTGGAAGTGTTCCTTGACCACACTTACCGGAATTACTACCTTATCTCTCCTTATTTCTTTTGCAGTGCATAGCATTGCCTTGTCATTGTCTCTTTACCTGTATTCCTTTTTCAACAACATGTGAATTCCATGTTTCATCCATCTCTGTGTTCCCAGAGCTAATCACAGCATTTTTCACATAGGAAATGTTCAATAAATGTTCAAAAGGAGGAAATGCCTCCACTCATCTAACATGAAGAATGTTTCCTATCATAAAAAGCCACTTTTATCCCTTTTAACATTTGATGTTTTTTTTTTTTTTGAGGAAGATTAGCCCTTAGCTAACATCTGCTGCCAATCCTCCTCTTTTTGCTGAGGAAGACTGGCCCTGAGCTAACATCCATGCCCATGTTCCTCTACTTTATATGTGGGACGCCTACCACAGCATGCCTTGCCAAGTGGTGCCATGTCTGCACCCAGGATCCAAACCAGCGAACCGCAGCCTGCTGAAGCGGAATCTGCACACTTAACCGCTGCACCACTGGGCCGGCCCCTTTAAACATTTGATTTTTGAGAACTCCCCCATGCTCTGTGACATCATTACTCTATACTCCATGTCATACTCAATATGAAAGAATGATACATTGAAAAGGCCTGGCCAGTTTTGCAGTCTAGCTTTGCCATTAGGTGCTATATGACTGAATAGGGCTGCTAAGGACAAACTTGGGCACTGGCAACATTATTATTCTTTTAAGAAATAAAAAAAGTCAAATTGGTTGTTGGAAAGTAAGAATATTGATTGACTTTCTTACATACATAGTATGGTTTCATATTATTTTATTTTACTTTCTTTTTTTTGGTGAGGAAGATTGTCTCTGAGCTAACATCTGTGCCAGTCTTCCTCTATTCTGTATGTGGGACACCACCACCACAGCATAGCTTGATGAGCAGAGTGTAGGCCCGCACTTGGGATCCAAACCAGCAAACCCTGGGCTGCTAAAGCAGAGAGCATGAACTTAACCACTACACCACTGGGCCTGTCCCAGTTTTCATATTATTTTTGTTAAAATATATATATATATGTGAAGACATACCATACTAATTTTAATGCTTAGGACTTCTAGAGGCTTTTACTTTGGTGCAACTAGTTTATGAGGTTGAACCAATTATTCACTTTTCTATACCTCAGTTTGATCTTATTTAGTAAATTAGTATAGTAAACCTCTGAGGGGTTTTGTGAAAAATAAATAAAATAAAATGTATGAGCAAACATCGAACAGTTGCTGGCATATTTTAGATATTTTATAAATGTCATCCTTGATTACTTTCAAATTGCCTTCTGCCTTTATTTCTGAGAATTAAAGTTTTAGTCATAAAAATAAGATAGCTTTTATGTATTCTTCAATACTGACTCTGTGTTTGTATGTAATGATGACCAGACAAATGAATTTATTGAGGCTCTATTTCAATGCACTGATAGTTACCATTAAGTATTATGTTTAAATATGAATGATATTTTGTATTGAAATTTTCTTACAATATATTTTACTCTAGATGATTGCTTGTTTATTATGTTTATTTTCCTAAATGAAATAGTACAGATAATAAAGCAAAACACATAGTTGAAAAACATCCTTCCTCCTCCCCAAGGGAGTCCAGTTCATTCCCCTGTTTCTAAGGGTTTACTGCTTTAAATTTTATGCATTTAAATATAAAGCTATTTTTTAAAATAGCTAGCAATACCAGCCTTCAGAAATAGTTATTATATCTTGGTTTATCTACTTTTAATCTTTTCTAAGCATTTTTATTTAACTGATACTGTACCATAGATATAATTTAATTTAATGCATTTATATTTAATATAATGTAAGCATTATTTTTACATCTTTAAATGCTCTCATTCTTTGCTAGCCTCATTTTGAGGGTCTTAGACCCATTTTAGTTTAACTATTTCCCTGCTTAGATAGGCTCCACCCAACCTCCTCTCACTCCACCGCTTGCTCTGCAAGACTAGGTCAGCTCCCACAGTCGTGTACTTCAAAGCGTTTATCCCAATTTTAACTATATATTATGTAATTTCACTGCTTTGATTATAAGTTTCAGTTTTCGTGTGATAATGTGTTTAATATTTCTCTTTCTCACTAGACTGTAAGATTCATAATATCTGGGACTATTCCGGTCTCCTTTCTCATGGTATCTACAAAGCATGAGACAGTATCTCCCTACTAAAAGGTTCTCTATTAATGATTGTGAAAACTTTTTATCATTGTAGGCATGCTTTACCCAACTTATGTGGTGTTTAATGGGAATCTGATCTAATATCTCAGGCTTATTTGGAAGACAGATAGGACAGTCCCACCCTGCATCTATTAACAGATGGAACTGAGAGGAGGTGACCAAAAATATAGTAAAATACCTGTCACTCAGATGGGTCTCTCAGCCTGGTCCCAAGAATTGACATCTGAAACCTGAAATAAAAGTAACAGGGAAAATGATGGGGTTGTTTCATTAGAATCCCTATGGGACGTTTGGAATATAAGAACCTGGGAGGATTGGTGCCAAAAGCTGGCTTAGGAGGAAGAGAAGGGAGGAGATTTCTAGGCCAGAGTCCTTCATATAAATACCAGGGCTCTCAGCCCTGACCTTTAGCAGTAATTGCCACATTTGTGGTCTTTAACCCTGTAGGACTTATTTATTTATTTACTTTTCTATCCTAGACAAAAAAGGAAGATAATTTTATGGGGGTATTAAATAGTAATAAGCAAATCAGTTCTAGAATACATGTGAGACAGTACCCTACTGCCTATCATAAATATTTGAAAGAAACATGAGGGCCTGAAACTTCCATGAAATGTGTGAGAATTCAGGAAATGCTATTTTGTGATGCTTACTCTGACCTTATTTTTATTTTTCTCATAGTGTGATTTACAAACTACAAGTTATGCCAAAAAAAAAAAAAAAGATCACAAAGTATTGCTTCTTTATAAGATTAGGTGAAATCAACACCATCAGGTGTTTAGAGCCTGTAGGTACCATGTCTGTGCTCCGGTGGTAAGTTATACTTGACCTAGAGAGGAGTGCAGAACTGGGTACCACTAGCTCTACCACTGATTAACTATATGGATTTGGGGAACTCTCTGAGGCCCAGTTTATTCATCTGTAAAATGTATATAATCACCTTTGTATAGAAGCACAAACAAGGCATTGCTTTTTAACTGTTCAACAGTGTGTAAGGCTAACAGTTTGCTGTTATTTAGAAGTGATCACTCATTTGCATGCTGATCTTATTTTATCCTTGGAGGAATTGCAGGTAGTTTTCCACTCTTAGTTTTAGTATCACTTTACATTTCTACTAAC